>NW_025920587.1:0-49590 GCF_902686445.1 Sciurus carolinensis | reverse complement strand
TATACATTATGTATATGGTGCCAAAATTGGCATATATATAAAAATAAGAATTTAAAAATTACAATAAATTGGATACAAATGCCTTTCATTTAACATGACTAAAATTGGATAAATAGACAAAATGTGACTGTCTTTAAATTTACTTAACTATTCATTTTTCTAAGTGTTCAAGAAATCAATATAGTGTTGATTTCTCTAAAATGGTTAAAGTGTAATCACTATTTCTTTTAGGATGTGTCTTCAGCAAAAATAATGACTTAAAATGTTAGGTAGGTTGATCTAAATTCTTGGATGTCATGAATACCATAAATTAAAATTAGATGAATTAGATTTAACAGAAATAGAATGAGTATTTATAAAAGTGCATGTTAAGGAGAAAAGTCAATCAATACCAATGAATCTACCATGATGAATCAATATTCATGAATCTACCCTATGAAGTTAATATCAATAAATCTATACTGACAAATTGATAATGACTAATCAATATCAATGCATCTACACTGATATGTTGATTTTGATAAATCTACAATGTAGTATTGATGTCAATGAATCTACCCAGAATAGTTAAAATTGATGAATCTATACATTGCATTGATATGAATGAATCGACTCCAATAGTCAATATTGATGAATCTATATCAACAGGTAGATACTGACAAATACACCCAGAAGAGTAGATAACAACAAATATATCCCAATGGATCAATATCAAGGAATCTACATTTATGAATCCTTTTTTTTTCATGGTTTTTAGTACATCTTTTTTTATTATTATTATTGTATACAAATGGGATACATATTGTTTCTCTATTTGTACATGGAGTCAAGGCATACCATTTGTGTAATCATACATTTACATAGGGCAATGATGTCTGATTCATTATTTTTTCCCTTCCCCCCCACCCCTCCCACCCATCTTTTCCCTCTATACAGTCCTTCTTTCCTTCAATCTTACCACACTCCTTATGCCTAACCCTAAACCTAACCCTAAACCTAATGCTAACCCCTCCCACCCCCAATATATGTCATCTGCTTATCAGCGAGATCATTCGTCCTTTAGTTTTTTGAGATTGGCTTATCTCACTTAGCATGATATTCTCCAATTTCATCCATTTGCCTGCAAATGCCATAATTTTATCATTCTTCATTGCGGAGTAATATTCCATTGTATATATATGCCACAGTTTCTTTATCCATTCATCAACTGAAGAGCATCTAGGTTTGTTCCACAATCTGGCTATGGTGAATTGAGCAACAATGAACATTGATGTGGCTGTATCTCTGTAGTATGCTGATTTTAAGTCCTTTGGGTATAGGCCAAGGAGTGGGATAGGTGGGTCAAATGGTGTTTCCATTCCAAGCTTTCTGAGGAATTTCCATACTGCTTTCCAGAGTGGCTGCACTAATTTGCAACCCCACCAGCAATGTATGAGTGTTCCTTTTTTACCACATCCTCGCCAACACTTATTGTTGCTTGTGTTCTTGATAATTGCCATTCTAATTGGGGTGAGATGAAATCTTAAAGTAGTTTTGATTTGCATTTCCCTTATTACTAGGTATGTTGAACATTTTTTCATATATCTGTTGATTGCTTGTACATCTTCTTCTGTGAAGTGTCTGTTCATTTCCTTAGCCCATTTGTTGATTGGATTACTTGTATTCTTGGTGTAGAGTTTTTTGAGTTCTTTATAGATTCTGGAAATTAGCGCTCTATCTGAGGTATGGTTGGCAAAGATATTCTCCCACTCTGTAGGCTCTCTCTTCACATTGCTGATAATTTCCGTTGCTGAGAGAAAGTTTTTTAGTTTGATTCTATCCCAGTTGTTGATTTTTTTTATTTTTTATTATTGTACACAAATGGGATACATGTTGTTTCTCTGTTTGTACATGGCATAAAGGCATACAATTTGTGTAATCATAAATTTACATAGGGTAATGTTTGATTCATTCTGTTATTTTTTTCCCTTCCCCCCACCCCTCCCACCCCTGTTTTCCATCTATACAGTCCTTCCTTCCTCCATTCATGCCCCCCTCCCTAAACCTAACTCTAACCCTAACACTAACACTTCTCACCCCCCATTATGTGTACTCATCCACTTATTAGCGATATCATTCTTCCTATGTTTTTTTGAGATTGGCTTATCTCACTAAGCATGATATTCTCCAGTTTCATCCATTTGCCTGTAAATGCCATAATTTTATCATTCTTTATGGCAGAGTAATATTCCATTGTATATATATACCATTTTTTTTTATCTATTCATCAATTGAAGGACATCTAGGTTGGTTCCACAATCTGGCTATTGTGAACTGAGCAGCAATGAACATTGATGTGGCTGTATCTCTGTAATATGCTGATTTTAAGTCCTTTGTGTATAGGCCAAGGAGTAGGAAAGCTGGGTCAAATGGTGGTTACATTCCAAGTTTTCTAAGGAATCTCCATACTGCTTTCCAGAGTGGCTGAACTAATTTGCAGCCCCACCAGCAATGTATGAGCATACCTTTCTCCCCACATCCTCGTCAACACCTGTTGTTGCTTGTATTCTTGATAATCGCCATTCTAATTGGGGTGAGATGGAATCATAGGGTGGTTTTGATTTGCATGTCTCTTATTACTAGAGATGTTGAACATTTTTCCATATGTTTGTTGATTGCTTGTACATCTTCTTCTGTGAAGTGTCTATTCATTTCCTTAGCCCATTTGTCAATTGGATTATTTGCATTCTTGGTGTAGAGTTTTTTGAGTTCTTTATAGATTCTGGAGATTAGTGCTCTATCTGAAGTATGATTGGCAAAGATTTTCTCCCACTCTGTAGGCTCTTTCTTTGCATTGCTGATAGTTTCTTTGCTGAGAGAAAGCTTTTTAGTTTGAATCTATCCCAGTTATTAATTCTTGCTTTTATTTCTTGTGCTATTGGAGTCCTGTTGAGGAAGTCTGGTCCTAATCCAACATGTTGAAGCTCTGGACCTACTTTTTCTTCTATAAGATGCAAGGTCTCTGGTCTGATTCCGAGATCAATAATCCATTTTGAGTTTAGTTTCGTGCATAGTGAGAGATATGGGTTTAGTTTCATTCTGTTGCATGTGGATTTCCAATTCTCCCAGCACCATTTGTTGAAGAGGCTATCTTTTCTCCATTGCATATTTTTAGCCCCTTTGTTCAGTACGAGAAAATTGTATTTATTTGGGTTTGTGTCCGTGTCCTCTATTCTGTACCATTGATCCACCTTTCTATTTTTGTACCAATACCATGCCGTTTTTGTTACTATTGCTTTGTAGTAGAGTTGAAGATCTGGTATTGCAATACCCCCTGCTTCACTCTTTCTGCCAAGGATTGCTTTAGCTATTCTGGGTTTTTTATTCTTCCAGATGAATTTCATAATTTCTTGCTCTATTTCTGTAAGGAACATCATTGGGATTTTAATTGGAATTGCATTGAATCTGTATATCACTTTTGGTAGTATGGCCATTTTGACAATATTAATTCTTCCTATCCTAGAACATGGGAGATCTTTCCATCTTCTAAGGTTTTCTTGAATTTCTTTCTTTAGTGTTCTGTAGTTCTCATTGTAGAGGTCTTTCACCTCTTTTGTGAGATTGATTCCCAAGTATTTTATTTTTTTCGAAGCTATTGTGAATGGGGTAGTTTTTCTGATTTCTCTTTCTGAAGATTTATCGCTCATGTATAGAAATGCCTTAGATTTATGTGCATTGATCTTATATCCCGCTACTTTACTGAATTCACTTATGAGATCTAAAAGTTTTCTGGTGGGATTTCCAGGTTCCTCTAAGTATACAATCATATCATCAGCAAATAGGGATAGTTTGAGTTCTTCTTTGCCTATTCATATCCCTTTAATTTCTTTGGTCTGTCTAATTGCTCTGGCTAGAGTTTCAAGGACGATATTGAATAGGAGTGGTGAAAGAGGGCATCCCTGCCTTGTTCCAGTTTTTAGAGGGAATGCTTTCAGTTTTTCACCATTTAGAATGATATTAGCCATGGGCTTAGCGTAGATGGCCTTTACAATGTTAAGGAATGTTCCCACTATCCCTATTTTTTCTAGTGTTTTGAGCATGAAGGGGTGCTGTATTTTATCAAATGCTTTTTCTGCATCTATTGAAATAATCATGTGATTCTTGACTTTAAGTCTATTGATATGGTGAATGACATTTATTGATTTCCTGATGTTGAACCAACCTTGCATCCCTGGGATGAAACCCACTTGATCATGGTGCACTATCTTTTTAATATGTTTTTGTATGCTACTTGCTAAAATTTTGTTGAGAATTTTTGCGTCGATGTTCATTAAGGATATTGGTCTGAAATTTTCTTTCCTCGATGTGTCTCTGTCTGGTTTAGGTATCAGGGTAATATTGGCTTCATAGAATGAGTTTGGGAGGGTTCCCTCCTCTTCTATTTTATGGAATACTTTGAGAAGTATTGGAATGAGCTCTTCTTTAAAGGTTTTGTAGAATTCGGCTGAGAACCCATCTGGTCCTGGACTTTTATTTGTTGGTAGGCTTTTGATGACTTCTTCTATTTCATTACTTGAAATTGGTCTATTTAAATTGTGTATGTCCTCCTCGTTCAGTTTCGACAATTCATATGTCTCTAGAAACCTGTTGATGTCTTCGAAATTTTCTATTTTGTTGGAATATAGATTTTCAAAATAGCTTCTAATTATGTTTTGTATTTCAGTCGTGTCTGTTGTGATATTTCCTTGTTCATTCCGAATTTTAGTGATTTGGGTTTTCTCTCGTCTTCTCTTTGTTAGTGTGGCTAAAAGGTTTATCAATTTTGTTTATTTTTCGAAGAACCAACTATTTATTTTGTGAATTTTTTGTATTGTTTTTTTCGTTTCAATTTTGTTGATTTCAGCTCTGAGTTTAACTATTTCCTGTCTTCTACTACTTTTGTTGTTGGTCTGTTCTTCTTTTTCTAGGGCTTTGAGCTGTAGCGTTAGGTCATTTATTTTTTGAGTTTTACTTCTTTTATTAAATGCGCACCATGAAATAAATCTTCCTCTAAGTACTGCTTTCATAGTGTCCCAGAGATTTTGATACGATGTTTCTTTGTTCTCATTTACCTCTACGAATTTTTTAATTTCCTTCCTAATATCTTCTGTTATCCATTCATCATATAATAGCATATTGTTTAATCTCCCGGTGTTGGAGTAGTTTCTGTTTTTTACTCTTTCATTAATTTGTAACTTCAATCCATTATGATCTGATAGAATACAAGGTAGTGTCTCTATCTTCTTGTATTTGCTGACATTAGCTTTGTGGCATAATATATGGTCTATTTTAGAGAAGGATCCATGTGCTGCTGAGAAGAAAGTGTATTCGCTCTTGGTTGGATGGTATATTCTATAAATGTCTGTAAGTCTAAATTATTGATTGTGTTATTGAGATCTATGGTTTCTTTGTTCGATTTTTGTTTGGAAGATCTGACCAGTGGTGAGAGAGGCGTGTTAAAATCACCAAGTATTATTGTTTTATGGTCTATTTGGTTTCTAAAATTGAGAAGGATTTGTTTACCATACATGGATAAGCCACTGTTTGGGGCATAGATGTTTATGATTGTTATATCTTGCTGATTTATGCTTCCCTTAAGCAGTATGAAATGTCCTTTTTATCCCTTCTGACTAACATTGGCTTGAAGTCCACATTATCTGAAATGAGTATGGATACTCCAGCCTTTCTGCTGAGTCCATGTGTATGGTATGTTTTTCTCCATCCTTTCACATTTAGTCTATGGGTATCTCTTTCTATGAGGTGAGTCTCTTGCAGGCAACATATTGTTGGATCTTTCTTTTTAATCCAACCCACCAGTCTATGTCTTTTGATTGATGAATTCAGGCCATTAACATTCAGGGTTATAATTGAGATATGATTTGTATTCCCAGTCATTTGGTTCATATTTAAAATTTTATTTATTTATTATTATTTATTATTATTATTTTTGACACATCTTGGTTCCTCCTTTATTTGACAGTTCCTTTAGGGTAATTCCTCCCTTTGCTGATTTGCTTCTTTTTTTTTATTTCTTCCTCATGAAATATTTTGCTGAGAATGTTCTGTAATGCTGGCTTTCTTTTTGTAAATTCTTTTAGCTTTTGTTTATCATGGAAAGATTTTATTTCATCGTCAAATTTGAAGGTAAGTTTTGCTGGGTATAAGATTCTTGGTTGGCATCCATTTTATTTCAGAGCTTGAAAAATGTTGTTCCAGGCCCTTCTAGCTTTTGGGGTCTGGATTGAAAAATCTGCTGATATCCGTAATGGTTTCCCCCTGAATGTAATTTGGTTCTTTTCTCTCACAGCCTTTAAAATTCTGTCTTTATTTTGTATGTTATGTATTTTCACTATAATGTGCCTTGGTGTGGGTCTGTTGTAATTATGTGTATTTGGAGTCCTTTAAGCCTCTTGGACTTGATTTTCCATTTCATTCTTCAGATTTGGGAAATTTTCTGATATTATTTCATTGCAGAGATTGTTCATTCCTTTGGTTTGTTTCTCTAAGCCTTCCTCAATCCCAATTATCCTCAAATTTGGCCTTTTCATGATATCCCATAGTTCTTGCAGATTCTGTTCATGATTTCTTACATCTTCTCTGTTTTTTCAACTTTGTTTCCGAGGTTAAACATTTTGTCTTCAATATATGAAGTTCTGTCTTCCAGGTGTTCTATCTTATTGGTTATACTTTCTATGGAGTTCTTAATTTGGTTTATTGTTTCCTTCATTTCAAGGATTTCTGTTTGTTTTTTTTTTCAATATCTCTAACTCTTTATTGAAATGATCTTTTCCTTCCTGAATTTGCTCTGTTAACTGTCGATTGGTGCTATCATTCAATGCCTGCATTTGCTCTTTCCTCTCATCATTCAATGCCTGCATTTGCTCTTTCATCTCATCGTTTGCTTCCCTGATCATTTTAATTATGTACATTCTGAACTTCCTTTCTGTCATTTCTTCTGCCATGCTGTCATTGGATTCTATTGATGTAACATCTAGATTTGTTTGGGGCATTTTCTTCCCTTGTTTTCTCATATTGTTCATTTTTCAGTGGGTCATTAAGATATTGCAGATTTCCTCTATCGACTTATAATGTCCCTGAAGATTGCTAGTATATCCCCTCTTATCCTTCAGTAGCCTGAAGTCTTGGAGAAAGTTGATAATGCAGAGCTCCACGAAGAAGCTGCCTCTCTAGGGGTGGTGACCCTCAGGTGGGGTATATTCCCTGCTAGTGGGCAGAGGTGTCTCCACTTGTTGACCAATGGTCATCCAACAGGGAACTAGGCTGTGGGCTGAGGCAAGGCCTGTTTGTGCCTGTGTCTCTGTTTTACCGTCCCTGTGAGAAAACCTCTCCCGGCAGGGAAGACTCACTCGGTGGGGATGTCTTGCTGGTCAGTTCCCATCCTAGAGTCTCCCCTCAATCTACAACTACAGCCTGGGCTGGGCTGTCTTCCTCTGCAATGTTCCCAGGGGCTCAGACCTACCTCCTGGGCCTGGGAGCCTCACCCTCTGCAGGCGAGTCTCCTCAGGCTGCCTCTCCCAGAGAATCCACCCGCAGTCCTAGAAACTTTGCTCCACCCCTAAGCATGTCTCTGTGCGGCTCTTCCAGCAAGAAGCCACCTAGCTCCTGAGACCCTGCTCTGCACCTAATCACCTGGCTTTGCGGCCCCTCCTCTGAGCTGCCACTTGGAGCCCCGTACAATAACTCCGATACCCAGAGACCTGCTACACACCTCCTCCTCCGGACAGCGGCCCGGTTTCTGACGCAGTCACTAGGAGTCCAAGCAACTCACTTCGCGTCTCCTCCTCCCGCCAACCTCCCGTAGCTCTAGGCAGTCACTCCAAGCCCAAGTGACCTGCCCTGTTCCTCCTCCTCCTCCTCGGGGTAGCCCCCTGTGTTTTCAGGAGCGGTGGCTCTGAGACCAAGCGACCCACGCGCTCCTCCTCCAGGCAGGCCACCGGTGTTCAGGAGTGGTCACTTTGAGTTCAGGCAACTCACCACTCACCTCCTCCTCTGGCAACCGCCTGTGACTCTGATGCAGACACTCCTAGACCAAGTGACCCACCGCACTTCTCCTCTTCCTCCGGGCAACCCCCCGGGTGTTCAAAAGCAGTCGTTATGAGTCCAAACAGCTCGCGATGCAGCTCCTCTTCTGGCAACCGCCTGTGGCACTGATGCAGTCACTCCTAGACCAAGTGACCCACCCCGCTTCTCCTCTTCCTCCGGGCAACACCCTGGTGTTCATAAGTGGTCGTTCTGCGTCCAAACAGCTCGCCACGCAGCTCCTCCTCAGTCAGCCGCCCGGAGCCCCAGTGGTTGCTCTGAGACCAAGCGCTTTGCTGAGCTGCCTCCTCTACGATGATCCCAGTTGTCCGTGTTTACCGCTCCTGTGGGGCGAGGGGCATCTTGCCGAGCAACTCTACTTCACAAAGTTCCCTGCTCTCTGGGGCTACCGCCCCATCGGGATGCCTCCCCAAAGGGAGAGACTCACCCAGCGGCCTTGAGCTTGTCCCAAGTCTCTCACTATCTCCTCTTTTGAATCCTGCATCCTAGAGCAACATGAAATGCAGTCGCCCTCTAGTCCACCATCTTGAAACTCCAGTTGTTGATTCTTGCTTTTATTTCTTGTGCTATGGGAGACCTGTTAAGGAAGTCTTATCCTAAGCCAACAAGTTGAAGATTTGCACCTACTTTTTCTTCTATAAGATGCAGGGTCTCTGGTCTGATTCCGAGGTCCTTGATCCATTTTGAATTGACTTTTGTGGAGGGTGAGAGATAGAGGTTTAATTTCATTCTGTTGCATATGGTTTTCCAGTTTTCCCAACACCATTTGTTGAAGAGGCTATCTTTTCTCCATTGCATATTGTTGGAACCTTTGTCTAGTATGAGAAAATTGTATTTATTTGGGTTTGTGTCCATGTCCTCTATTCTCAACCACTGATCTACCTGTCTAATTTGGTACCAATACCATGCTGTTTTTGTTACTATTGCTTTGTGGTAGAGTTGAAGATCTGGTATTGCAATACCCCCTGCTTCGCTCTTGCTACTGAGGATTGCTTTAGCTATTCTAGGTTTTTATTCTTCCAGATGAATTTCATAATTGCTTGCTCTATTTCTGCAAGGTACATCATTGGGATTTTAATTAAAATTGCATTGAATCTGTATAACACTTTAGGTAGTAGGGCCATTTTGACAATATTAATTCTGCCTATCCAGGAACATGGGAGATCTTTCCATCTTCTAAGGTTTTCTTTAATTTCTTTCTTTAGTGTTCTGTAGTTCTCATTGTAGAGGTCTTTCATCTCTTTTGTGAAATTGATTCCCAAGTATTTTATTTTTCTCGATGCTATTGTGAATGGGGTAGTTTTCCTAATTTCTCTTTCTGAAGATTCATCACTTATGTATAAAAATGCATTGGATTTATGAGCATTGATCTTGTAACCTGCTACTTTACTGAATTCACTTATGAGTTCTAAAAGTTTTCTGGTGGAATTTCCAGGTTCCTCTAAATATATAATCATGTCATCAGCGAACAGGGATAGTTTGAGTTCTTCTTTTCCTATTCGTATCCTTTTAATTTCTTTGGTTTGTCTAATTGCTCTGGCTAGAGTCTCAAGGATGATGTTGAATAGAAGTGGTGAAAGAGGGCATCCCTGCCTTGTTCCAGTTTTTAAGGGGAACGCTTTCAGTTTTTCACAATTTAGAATGATATTGGCCATGGGCTTAGCGTATATGGCCTTTATAATGTTAAGGAATGTTCCCAGTACCCCAATTTTTTTCTAGTGTTTAGAGCATGAAGGGATGCTGTATTTTATCAAATGCTTTTTCTGCATCTATTGAAATAATCATGTGATTCTTAACTTTAAGTCTGTTGATATGGTGAATGACATTTATTGATTTCCGAATGTTGAACCAACCTTGCATCCCTGGGATGAAACCCACTTGATCGTGGTGCACTATTTTTGTAATATATGTTTGTATGCGATTTGCTAAAATTTTGTTGAGAATTTTTGCGTCGATGTTCATTAAGGATATTGGTCTGAAATTTTCTTTCCTCAATGTGTCTCTGTCTGGTTGAGGTATCAGGGTGATATTGGCCTCATAAAACAAGTTTGGAAGGTTCTCTCCTCTTCTATTTCATGGAATACTTTGCGGAGTATTGGAATGAGCTCTTCTTTAAAGGTTTTGTAGAACACAGCTGAGAACCCATCTGGTCCTGGACTTTTCTTTGTTGGTAGGCTTTTGATGACCTCTTCTATTTCATTGCTTGAAATTGTTTTATTTAAGTTGTGTATGTCATCCTCGTTCAGTTTAGGTAATTTGTATGTCTCTAGAAATTTGTTGATGTATTCGAGGTTTTCTGTTTTGTTGGAGTATAGATTTTCAAAATAGCTTCTAATTTTGTTTTGTATTTCAGTCGTGTCTGTTGTGATGTTTCCTGGTTCATTCCGAATTTTAGTAATTTGAGTTTTCTCCCTCTTTCTCTTTGTTACTGAGGCTAAGGGTTTATCAATTTTGTTTATTTTTTCAAAGAACCAACTCTTTATTTTGTTAATTTTTCCAATTGTTTCTTTTGTTTCAATTTCATTGATTTCAGCTCTGATTTTAACTATTTCCTGTCTTCTAGTACTTTTGGTATTGGTCTGCTCTTCTTTTTCTAGGACTTTGAGCTGTAGTGTTAAGTCGTTTATTTGTTTATTTCTACTTCCTTTTTTGAATGTGCCCAATGAAAGAAATCCTCCTCTAAGTACTGCTTTCATAGTGACCCAGAGATTTTGATATGATGTGTTTTGCTCTCGTTTACTTCTAAGATTTTTTTTATTTCCCTCCTGATGTCTTCTATTATCCATTCACCATATAATAGTGTGTTATTTAATCTCCAGGTATTGGAGAAGTTTCTGTTTTTTATTCTGTCATTTATTTCTAATTTCAATCCATTATGATCTGATAGAGTACAAGGTAGTACCTCTATCTTCTTGTATTTGCTAACAGTAGCTTTGTGGCATAAAATATGGTCTATTTTAGAGAAGGATCCATGTGCTGCTGAGAAGAATTTGTATTCGTTCTTTGTTGGATGGTATATTCTATATATGTCTGTTAAGTCTAAATTGTTGATTGTGTTATTGAGATCTATGGTTTCTTTATTCAATTTTTGTTTGGATGATCTATCCAGTGGTGAGAGAGGTGTGTTAACATTGCCTAGTATTATTGTGTTGTGGTCTATTTGATTTCTGAAATTGAGAAGGATTTTTTTGACGTACATGGATGAGCCAAAGTTCGGGACATAGATATTTAAGATTGTTATGTCTTGCTGATTTATGCTTCCCTTAAGCAGCATGTAATGTCCTTCTTTATCCCTTCTGACTAGTTTTGGCTTGAAGTCCACATTATCTGAAATGAGGATGGATACTCCAGCTATTGTGCTGTGTCCATGTGCATAGTATGTTTTCCCCCATCCTTTCACTTTTAGTCTATGGGTATCTGTTTCTCTGAGATGAGTCTCTTGCAGGCAGCATATTGTTGGATTTTTCTTTTTAATCCAGTCTGCCAGTCTATGTCTTATGATTGATGAGTTCAGGCCATTAACATTCAGGGTTATTATTGTGATATGATTTGTATTCCCAGTCATTTGACTCAGATTTGTTTTTTGACATGATTTGGTTTCTCCTTTATTTGGCTATTCCTTTAGGCTAGCACCTCCTGCTGCTGATTTGCATCATTGTTTTTCATCTCTTCCTCATGGAATAATTTACTGAGAATGTTCTGTAATGCTGGCTTTCTTTTTGTAAATTCCTTTAGCATTTGTTTATCATGGAAGGATCTTATTTCATCCTCAAATTTGAAGGTAAGTTTTGCTGGGTATAAGATTCTTCGTTGGTATCCATTTTCTTTCAGGGCTTGGTAAATGTTGTTCCAGGCCCTTCTAGCTTTTAAAGTCTGGATTAAAAAATCTGCTGATATTCTTATTTGTTTTCCTCCGAATGTAATTTGATTCTGTTCTCTTGTGGCCTTTAAAATTTTGTCTTTATTTTGTATGTTAGGTATTTTTATAATAATGTGCCTTGGTGTGGGTCTGTTTTAATTTTGTATATTTGGAGTTCTATAAGCCTCTTGTACTTGGTTTTCCATTTCATTCTTCAGATTTGGGAAATTTTCTGATATTATTTCATTGAATAGATTGTTCATTCCTTTGGTTTGTTTCTATAAGCCTTCCTCTATCCCAATAATTCTTAAATTTTGCCTTTTCATGATATCCCATAATTCTTGTAGATTCTGTTCATGATTTCTTACCATCTTCTCTGTTTGGCCAACCTTGTTTTCAAGATTAAATAATTTGTCTTCAATGCCTGAGGTTCTGTCTTCCAGGTGTTCTATCCTATTGTTTATGCTTTCTATGGAGTTTTTTACTTGGTTTATTGTTTCCTTCATTTCAAGGATTTCAGTTTTTTTTTTTTCAGTATCTCTAACTCTTTATTAAAATGATCTCTTGTTTACCGTATTTGGTCTTTTAACTGTTGATTGGTGTGATCATTTAATGCCTGCATTTGCTCTTTCATCTCCTCCTTCAAGGCCTGCATTTGCTCTTTCATCTCCTCATTTGCTTCCCTGATCGTTTTAATTATGTACATTCTGAACCCCCCTTCTGACATTTCTTCTGCTGTGCTGTCATTGGGTTTTATTGATGTAGTATCTAGGTTTGTTTGGGACATTTTCTTCCCTTGTTTTCTCATATTGGTCAGCTGTCAGTGGGACCCTGAGATATTGCAGATTTCCTCTATTGGCTTATAGTGTCCCGGTAGATTTCCAGTGTATCACCTCCCAGCCTTCAGTAGCCTGAAGTCTTGGAAGAACTTGATAATGCAGTGCTTCTGATGAAAGCTGCCCCTACTGGTTCAAGGGCTTGGAGCTGGCTCTGTGTGGAAAGACTCTCACTGGGGGCCTGCACCGTGCAGCTGGCTGTGTGGGAGGAGCCCACTGCCAGAGTGTGGAAAGCTACCTGGGGAAGACTCTAGCTGCCCTGCCCTGCTCTGATAAGCCACCCCTATCTGTGTCTGCTGCCCAGACCAAGTTTTGCCCAGTGGGGGAGACTCACCCCATGACTCTATTTTTTTCCAAGTCTCTCAATGCCTCCCCTTCTTGAGTCCTGGGTTCTGGAGCGACTGGAGATGCAGTCACCCTCTAGGCTGCCATCTTGGATCGCCCCATGGAAAGAGCCTGTGGCCGGAGTGGGCAGAGATGCCTGGGGAAGTCTGTGACTGCCCTGCCCTGATCCCAGAGGCTGATTGCGGATCGAAGCTCTCCGTTGGCTCGGGGACTTGTGGCTGGCTCTATGTAGAAAGGCTCTCACTGGGCGGTCTGCTCCGAGAATCTAGCCTTGAAAGGTGCCTCCCACCGCAGGGTTCTAGGCTGCTTGGTGAGGTCTCTGGCTGCCCTTTCCTGGTCCCTGAAGCTGCTTACGGGCCAGAGCACGCTGCGCTGTCTCCAGGACTTGGAGCTTGATCTGATCAGAAAGGCTCTCACTATGAATCCTTATAAATAAGTCGACATTGATGAATCAACCCTGATGAGTTGATATCGATGAGTCTACACCAAAGTATTGATATCAATGAATCTACTTCAAACCATTGATATTTGTGGATCTATTCTGATGGGTTGATATTGATGAATCTACCCTGAAAGGTTGATATAAAAGAATCTGCATTGATGAGATTGCTAGATATTGATGAATACACCCAGAACAATAGATAACAAAAATATAGCACAATGGGTTAATATCAATGAATCTACATTGACAAATCCATACTGACAAATCAATATTGATGAATCTACCCCTATAAGTTGATATCTACAAATCTCCACCAGAGTCAATATCAACAAATCTACCCAGAAACATCAATGTCAACAAATGTACATGGACTAGTCAATATTAATGAATGTACATCATCAATTTATTTCATCAAATCAATATTGATGGATCTATCTAGTTTAGTTGATAGCAGAGAATCTACCATGACTGGTTGATTATGACAAATCTACCTCAATTATTTGATATCAAGAAAACTAGATAGAATTGTGGATATCAAGAATCTATCATGGTGATCAATATTGATAAATGTACAATGTTGAGTCAGTGTTATCAAATCCACATTAATGAATCAACATCAACCCATCAATATCAACAAATCTTCCCAGAGTTGATATGAAAAAATAAACCCCAGCATCAATATCAATGATTCTGCATCCATGTGTCAATATGAACAAATAAATCCCGTTGAGTCAATATTGATGAATCTACCTCAATGTGTTGATATAAACAAATCTACACCAGTGAGTAGATATCAATGACTCTAACCTGATGAGTCATGATCCATGAATCTACACTGATGGTCCAATTTTGACAAATCTACACAGGTGAATAGATATTGACAAACCTTCCCCATTAAGTCAGCATTGACATATCTACATTGAAAAGTTGATATCAGCAAATCAATATTGTACAATATACCCCAACAAGTCAATATCAACAAATCTACACCAATGAGCTGATATTGAAGAATGTATGCCTATGGGTCAATATCAGCAAATCTATGCTGAAGAGTTCACATAGATGTTTCTTCAACAAAGTGTCAATGTTGATGAATCTAAACCTTCAAGTCAATATTGATGAATATGCACTGACAGGTAGATATTGATGAATCTGCACCTTTATGGTGACATTGATGAATTTACACCTTCAAGTCAATATCAATGAATCTAGACCAATGGGTCAATATTAAAGAATCTACACTATTATGTTGATATTGTCAAACCTACCCAATTGAAACAATTTTGATGAATCTACCCCAATGGGTAGATACAGAAGAATCTACACCAATGATTCAATATTGATGAATCTACACCAAAAAGTCAATATCAACAAATCTACCCTCAGGTCAATAACAATGAATCTATACAGAAGAGCTAATATTGATGAATATACCCTGATGGTTCAATATAAATGATGGTACATCTATGAATCAATACTGGCAAATCAATATCTGATGGATCACCATGAATAGTTCAATATCAACAAATCTATACTAATGAGTCAATGTCAATGAATCTACCCCATCAAATTGATATTGATGACTCTAACCCAATGGATTGATATGGATGGATCTACTCGGAAGAGTCAGTATCAGTGAATCTGCTCCAATTGGTTGATATCAAAGAATCTACACCAATGAATCAATAACAATGAATCAACACCTATGATTGATATCAGTGAATATATCCCATCAAGTTGATATTGACTATTCTAACACAATGGGTTGGTGTGGAGGAATCTACACACACAAGTCAATAAGAATGAATATGCACCAAAGAGCCATTATCGGCAAATATACTACAAAAAGTCAATACAGATGATATTGATGATTTTACACCAATGGGTCAATATTGATGATCTACACTGACAAGTTGATATCCACAAATCTACCCATCAGAGTCTACATCATTTTATTGATAATGACAAATTGATAATGAACAATCTACCACAATGAGTCAATATGTATGAATCTATATGCTTGTATCAATATTGACATATCTACTCCAATATGTTGATATGAACAAATCTAACCCAATGAGTCAATATTGAACAAACTACATTGATGGGTCAATGTTGACAAATGTACCTTCACAGGTCAATATTGATGAATCTATTCCATAGGTTTAATTTCAATAAATCAAAACAAATCGGGTGATATCTATAAATCTACACTGAAGAATTGATGTTAAGAAATCTACCCTGAGGAGTTGATATCTATGCATCTACACTGATGAGTCAATAATGATGAATCTACATCAATGAATCAATATCAACAAATCAATATCAATGAATCTACCCAACAATTTGATACTGATGAATTTATACTGATATGTTGATGTGGACAAATTTACCTGTACAGTTTGATATTGATAAATCTACCCCTATGGGTCCATATCAATAAATCTATGCATCAAGTCAATATTGATGAATCAACCCAATGGGTCAAAATTGATGAGTCTACCCCAATGAATTGATTTTTACAAATTTAACCAATCAAACCAATTGAATCAATATTGATAAATCTAATCCATTGAGTTGATATCAACAAATCTATCCACATTGGTTGATATAGATAAATCTACCCAAATGAGTATATTTCTGTACAGAGTGGTGACAGGATGCAAGAGCAGTGATTGAGATTCAGGGTCTCTGATAACCTCATGGCTATGGCATGACTGGTGCCTGGAAATTTTCTTGCACAAGGCACAGGATGTTTAGCTGCTGTGGTAAAACCCTTCATGAAGAGGCTCTGTGCAAGAGTCTTTTCAGGTCTAACCTTGATCTCAGTCACAGGTCTTCTGGGAATAGAAGAACTCTTTGTAAGAAACCCATGAAAACCATGCTGGACACAAGAATTGACATAAGAGGTTTTATTAAGCTAACAAAGTGTCTCCCTGCAGGGTAAGAAAGAAAATGAGAGGGAAAGAGAATGGGCATGCACAAGAAAGAGGGTGAAAAGTGAGGAGACATAAAGTGAGTAGGAGAGAGAAAAGTATGAGAAAAGATGGTGGGGAAACTATCCTTAAGCAGTTTAATTCCACCGGGCTAACAGGGGAACAATAATGGAGAAGAATACTTGCAAGCTAACTGATGAACCAATAGCTACCTAGGATGTTCACAGACTGACAAGTAGTTGGGAGGCCAGCATATGGCTGCAGCAGAAAGGGCAGGGAGAGCAGCTTTCAGACTGACAACCTAGGTTGTGATGCAGCAGAAAGAATGGGGGAGCAGCTTTCTATTACATTCCCCTGTTTCTGTTTTTAAAACTAAATCTTTTTTTCTCCAGTTTTCTCCCATCTTATGTCTCCTTCCTGCCTATGTGACTAGGCCTGGTTTTGCAGGTGAGATATAAAATTCCATTCTCCCAGGGGCAGTCTTCAACTTCCAGACTTCCAAAGGCAGATGGTTTTCATGGACTTCATTTCCTCTATTTGACTGATCCCCAATTCTGGCTTTCTTCACCCCTCTAATTTTCAGAACTCCTTAGGGAAAGGGGGCGATGACTGCTCTGGCTTCTTTGAGCTGGAAGGGGGCAGCATGGGGCAAGCAGTTTGGAGTTCCCTTTTTAGAAATTACGAGTTAAATGAGGGGTCCATAGTAGAAGTCTGGTTAGGAAAAGCAGGTTGTAAATGTATCTGGCAGTGGTTGCTTTTATGAGAGAAGAACAAAAAGACATGAGTACTGAAATGAGATTTATGCAATATAAATATTGCAGAAACTGGAACATGCCAATGAATATCATAAAGATGACAGAAGTCAATAATTCCTCACTAGAGGTTGGAAGAACTGAGAAGTTTTTCCCATAATAAGGCCTAGCAAAGGCTGGAGAGGACAAGACCTTTACTTGGAAACTTTAACATTGTCCAGGTTATCAGGAATGTAAACACAACATTCAGTAGTGTTCTCTATATTTTTCTTACTAGCAAATATAGATTAAGCCTACCTGTGTCTGTAGGCCTTAAGTTGACTAATACCTTCTGACTCTGGCAATTTCTTTTGATAGTTATCAGGCACATTTGCCTAACAATCTCTCTTTTGTAGTTTCAAGTCTTTAATCTAGAAGGCTAACACAAGTGTACATCTTAAGTTACATTTAATTATTATTTCTTTTAAATGTCCCAGAATGACTATATTTTGGTTTTAACTGTTTTTCTATGTGTCTAAGATCAAGCTGGTCAAAGTGACCTGTTATAGTCTGTTAAAGAGTCAGCTGAGTTTCCACAGGGGTCATAGAGAATTTAAGGGTAGCTTCTTAGCTTTAGTGCCATACATTAGGCAGCATCTCCTTGATAAGGTGGATTCCCTTGAAAGCACCAGGGATGTCTCCCTTTTTCCTTGACCCTCCTCTGCAGCAGATGCACTGATTGGTTTTTCATCCTCTAGTGGCCTCATAAATCTCCCTAATTGGGAGATCATGTAATCCAAAGTTGCAAGGCTCCTTAGAAAATCCACTTGTTCCCTGGATGCAGGCTGATTGAGGGCAAGACCCAAATACTGGCTTTTCTTGGCCTATGTATTTAATCTCAATCATTAAATTTGATCTTAACCATCCAGCAAGACGGTCTCACCAGTCGTAACGTAAGAGTGCTGGGCTTTAGCTTCAATGTCTATTGCTTTACAGTTATTTACCCCCTTTTATCAAATTTGGGTCTACATTATCTGTTTTATATGATTTCAAGTTAATTTATGGTGTTTACTCTTGAAGCAGTACTTCTGCAAAATATTAATCAGGCAACAGCTAGAGTTTACAAGGAAAATACAAAATGGAATCACCAACAGTAAAACATAAAGTTTTTGCAATAGTTATCTTGAATTTTGGCTGAGTTATTCATTATATCCCCTGTTTGAGATCACAGTAATCTTTACAACAAACTTTTGAACACAACTTTAAAAAAGTTAAATATGGCTTACTTTGGAGCCATTCTAACATGTAGCAGGGTTAGGCAGAGCCTTATCTCAGGTAAGGTGGGGCTCTTCAAAATCTTAGGAAAAATGTTCTAATCCTGAAGCTAATTTTTTCCTCTTTTGCCATGATCAGCATGACCAAATTCTGAAGTTCAGTGAGGGGCAAAGGAGTATTAGAAAATAAAGGTTTATAAACACAGATTTTGAAGATTAAGCTGAGATCAGATGGAGCTCTGTTCTCTGATGGAAATGCAAATCTAAAGAATTATATTGGCAATCTTTATATAGGTATGTAAGCATTATTCTTTGTTTTCAGGAAACTTACAGAGACTAGGACATCAGTGTAACTTTTTTTCACAGTTTCAAAGTTCAATGTTAGGAGTTCTGTGTAGCTCTCAAGGAAGGCCATTGTCCAAAGTTACTGTAAGGTAGGCAAGGACCAGAGAAGGGAGCTGATGAAACACTGGTTATCTAGCAAAATAATTCCTTCCTGTCCAAAAGCTGTGTGCCTAAGATCAATGTCAGAGCTGATAGGACACCTATACAAAGCCTCCCCAGGGAGGGTACTGCCACAGAATTTAGGCATCTTGTGCCCCTGCACAGGTACACTTCCAGGCATTAGGCATGCCACAGCCATGAGGTCAGAGACCCCAATCTCAGTCACTGTTGTACACTCTTTCTTAAATGTCATTTTAAGAAGTTTACATATATTGACTCCTGAGTCTATATAAAATAGTTAACACAATTTAACATTGTATTTAAAACATGAATTAAAGAAAGTCTGAGAGAGCTTTTAACTTTCCTTTTGTGTGGCAAAATGCTTTCATGTTTCACAATATCAACCTTTAACAAATCAGGCTCTCACTAACTTTTAGAAATACATTTACATTTAAATTATTTTATATCAGTGTAAAAAGTAACATATTTAACAAATATCCTATCGATGACAGGTTCTATAATAGAACATTACCATTACAGACAAGTCTAATTTGGAGAATAGCAACTTGATAAATTTTCTACTTTAAAGACTTGTATACCTGGAAAATATGAACACATTTAATATACAAAGAATAATGTTTAAGTATATTACTCCATGGAATAACTTTGTAAATTAATCAGATGTCTCTAATAAACATGTTTGAGTAATCCCATACGTGTCAACTCTAATTCACTCATCTTTTTGTAAACAAAACAAGATATCAGATAGGTATAAAAAAACCAAGATATCAGAGAAGTGTACCAACAGTATTTGCCATCTATTTCTTGTTGAAGAAAAGTTCTAGAAAAATTGATATTTGACATTTTATAAACATCAACATTTTATTAGTTTGACCACCTAGAGACTTGTGAGTTAATATTAAAGACATTTTACTTCTATTAGTTTACCCAATTTAAATTGAACCTTTTTAAATCACATGAATTAAAATTATTTGGATACAGTTTTTTATTTTAATTTTATGCACACTTATATGTAACACAAAAGCAAAGGCCTTGTAATGTTTATCTCTGTTGCAATGTAACAGAACTTCAAAAATAAGTCTAGAGCTGGATAAAAAGAACTGATCAAAAAATCATTAACCTAGCTATGCAGGATAAAAATTGTGAGCTGAAAAATATAGCATTTAAGGAAAACAAGATTTCTAGAAGAAAATGATAATGGCCATTAATTATAGCATAAAAGAGTGAGAAGGAGAAGGGTAGAAAGAACAGGTAAAAGGGAGAGATAGAGTGTTGCAGCCCAGGAGAAAACTAAATGGACACTTTTTCTTCCCCTTGGGTTTGAGACTGGTTTCCCACTAAGCATTCTGGCTTCCTCCATTTATATTTCATTGTAAGCCTTGACTGAGATCTGAAAGGGGCTAACAAATTATAGCAGAAACTTGATGCCTAGGGCATCTTAACCCTTTTTCCTGGTTAGTAATCAATTCAGGTTTGGATGCAAGAAAATTGTGAAACATTATATCCCACTACTTATGGGAAATGGGGCTGCTATATTATACTACTTACTGGGACATGCCACTGATGGTTGGGCTGGTTACTCCCTCAACACCAGCGTATGTGGGACCTTTTGGTAGGAGGATTAGGTGGACTGGGCCAGGGAATGGAAGCAGAAACAGAATGGGGTAAAGGAGGTGGAGAAGCAGGGTCTGGAGGCACCAAGCCTGCAGGAAAAACCAAGAAGCAAGAGAGAAGAGACTTGAAGATAAGGAATCCCTTTCCATCTGCCCCCTTGCTCCTGGAAGCTTTGTGCCCTTATGTGGCCATTTTGGATTGATTATCTAAAGGGTACTCTGGCCAAATATCATTAAGTTTTGATGGCTTTAAACCAGGTGTCAGGTGAAGGGTTCTAAAGTTGTCTCAGGGGTGAATCTGCCAGAATGGAGGACCCAGATCCCATGGTGGAGACTGCCACAGCCTAGTCTGTGGCCAGGGCATCCTGAGGCCAGAGTAGTTGACTGGAGACAAGGAGGCATCACAGTGATGGTGTCATCACACAAGCATCAGTCTGTGTGCTGGGCAAAACTGAGGAGGTTGAGAAACTGATATCAGGGTTATGTGTGAGTGTGTGAGCATGAAGATGAGCCTCAACCCTGAGAAAGAATCTCCACCATAAAATCAGGAACCCACCCATCAGATGAGACTTACTAAGAGGGCCAGCCATAACTATAAAAGTCATGGCTGGGGGTTAAATAGGCCTAGGGGAACCCACCAAAGGGAATCACCAATGAAGTCTGGTGATGGATGCAGAGCAGAGCTTCTGGACAGAATGGAAGGTGAGGCTGTGTCCAGGGGGCACTGGGGTATCAGATGGGGTTCCACTTGCTTAAGAGTCAGTGGAAGAGCCTTTCCAAATCATGGTACCCCACGTCAATGTAAGAAACCCCACAAAAACCACGCCAGACACAAGAATTGACATAAGAGGGTTTATTAAGCAAACAGAGTGTCTCCCTGTGGGATAAGAGAGAAAATGAGAGGAAAAGAGAATGGGCATGCACAAAAGAGTGTGAAAAGCAAGGAGGATAAAGAAAGTGAGTAAGAGAGAGAAAAGCATGAGAAAAGATGGTGGGGAAGCCAGCCTTAAGCAGTTTAATTCTGCCAGTCTAACAGGGGACCAATAATGAGGAAGGATACTTGCAAGCTAACTGATGAACCAATAGTTAGCTAGGATGTTCACAGACTGACAAGTAGTTGGGAGGTGGGGATATGGCTGTGGCAGAAAGGGCGGGGAGAGTAGCTTTCAGACCTGACAAGCTAGGTTGTGTTGCAATGTGAAGGGTGGGGGAACAGCTTTGTATTACACTCTTATGCTGGGCAATTACAATATTTCACTAGTTTCATTACTCCTGCTATTACCCCAATGGGTTGATATGGATGAATACACCCAGAAGAGTTGATACTGAAAAAATCTTTTTCAGGTCAATATCAAAGAATCTAAATTGACAAATCAGTATTGACATATGAACTTCGACAAATCTACCATGACTGGTTAATATTGACGAATCTTCCCCTAGCAGTTGAAATCTATTAATCTACACCAACAAGTAGATATTAATGAATCTATACTGATGGGTAATATTGATCAATCTACCCATGGGTTGAAATTGATGAATCTGCAATGATGAGCAGATATTGATAAATCAACACCAATGAGTAGATATCACCAAATCTACTCCATTGAGTCGATATTGACAAATGCACACTGACATGACAATGTCAGTATGAATCTACCACTAAGGTTGAGATCAATAAATCTACCCTGACAAGTCAATATTGACAAATCTACCCTGTTGAGTTGATATTGATGAATATACCCAATTGAATCTATATCGACTGATGTACACTGAAGTTGACATTGATGAATCAATGCCTTCAAGTCAATATCAACTAATCTATACTGATGGGTTGATATCAATAAGTCTACCATTGATTTGACATCTATAAATCTACCCTGGGGGATTATTAATGAATTTACACTGATGAGTTGATATCAACAAATCTATCTGAGGAATTAATAATAATGAGTCAACACCATCAATTTTGATATCAACAAATCTAGTCAATATCGATGAATCTACCCCAATGGGTAAGTATTGACAAATCTACACTGATAGTTTGATATCAGTGAATCTACCTCAATGAATCAATGTTGATGCATCAATATTGATGAGTCATTGTCTGTAAATCTACAGCAGTCTATATTGACATATCAATATCAACATATCTACACTGATGAGTTGATACCAACAAATCTACCAAGTCTAGTCAATATCAATCAATCCACCTTGATGGATCAATGTTGAGGAATCTATCTCAAAGAGTCAATATTGACAAATTGACCCTGAAGAATCAGTATATATGACTCTATACTGATGAATAAATATTGGTGAATCTAACCTTTGAGTCAAATTTGACAAGTCTACAGTTATGTATCAAAACTGATGAGATTACACCAATTAATCTACATAGATGATTCAATATTGATGGCTCTATCCCATAAATTCTATATCAATGAACCTACATCATCAAATCAAAAGACTCATCAATATCAAAGAATCTACACTGAAGTGTCACTATTGATGAATCTATGCTGATGAGTCACTTTTGATGAATCTACACAAATGGGTTGATATTGATGTATCTCATGAGAAGGGTCAATATTGAACAATCTATCTCAAGGAGTTGATATGGACTAATCTACCCTGAAAACTCTATTTTGATGTTTCTACACTAAAGGGTTATCAACAATTCTAACCCCACTTGTTGATATAGACAAATCTACCCCAATGAGTACATTTTGACAAATTGAACCAGTTAAGTTAATATTGATGAATCTAATCAGAGAGCTGATATTAGTGAATCTAACCAATAGAGTTGATATTGAGAAATGAAGTCTGATGGGTCAATATGGGCAAATCTATCCTGATGATTCAATATTGACATATCTACAACAAAGTGTTGATATTGATTAATCTATATCAACAGGTTGATAGTGATGAATATGCCCAGAAGACTAAATTTTGAAGAATGTACCCTGATTGGTCAATATCAATGAATCAACATTGACAACTTATTATTAACATATCAATATCAATGAAAGTAGCCAGTTGAGTCAATCTCTATGAATCTCTACCAATGAATCAAAACTGATGAATTCAATCAGTTGAGTCAATATCATCAAATCTCTCATGATAGGTCAATATTGATCAATATTCTTTAATTGGTCAATATCACTGAATCTACACTGAAGAGTAAATACTCACAAATCTACCCTGAGAGGTCAATATCAATGAATGTACACCAACTAGTAGATATTTTTAAGTTTACATTGATGGGTTGATATTAACAAATGTACTCCTTATGGTTGTTATCTACAAATCTATGCCAATGAGTAGATGTCAATGAATCTACACCAATGAGTAAATATCAATAAATCTACCCTGTCAAGTCAATATTGATGAATCAAGACTGACAGATTAATATTGATGAATCTACCTCATTGAGGCTTTAATGACCAGTCTAAACCAGAGTTGATTTCAATGAATCTACACCTTCTTGTTGATATTAATGAATCTACACTGATAGGACAAAATTGACAAACCTATACCAATGAGTAGGTATCAATGAATCTACCACAATGTTTCAATATAGCCAAATCTAGACTGATGAGTCAATTTCAATGAATCTACCCACTTGAGTTGATGTCAATGATTCAAAACATTTGAGTTGACATTGAGGAATCTATTCGGTTTGGTCAATATTAAAAAAAAAAAAAAACTACACCAATGAATCAATATTGATGAACATACACCAAAGAGTTGATATTAAAAAATCTAACCCAATGGGTAGTCAATAACAAATTTAACCCATGGGTCTATATGAATGAATCTAGATTGACCAATCAAAATTGATACATCAATATTGAGAAATATACTCTGACAAGACAATATTTTTAAAGTATATATATATATATATATATATATATATATATTTTAAAGACTGAATTTTGATTCATTTTACACAAATGGGGTACAACTATTGTTTCTATGGTTTTACACATGGTAGACTCAGACCAATTGTGTAATCTTACATGAACATAGGATAATAATATTTGTCTCAGTCCACTATCTCTCTTTCCCCCCTCCCACCCCATTTTCTTCTACACAATTCAAAGTGCTTCCATTCTTCATTTACCATGCCCCCCTTTTATGTCTCATCATCCACTTATCAGATAAGAAAATAAGCCATTGGTTTTGTGGGATTTGCATATTTCACTTAGCATTATATCCTCCAGCTCCATCCATTTACCAGTAAATGCAATAATTTTACTCTTATGTATGACTGAGTAGTATTCTGTTGTGTATATATAACACAGTTTCTTTATCCATTTATTGATTGAAGAGAATCTGCATTGGTTACACAATCTAGCTATTGTGAACTGAGCAGTTATAAACATTGATGTGACTGTGTCACTGTAGTATGCTGATTTTAAGTCCTTTGGGTATAAAATGAGGAGTGGGATAACTGGGTCAAATGGTGGATCCATTTCTTTAAATTCCTGAGGAATCTCCATACTGCTTTCCAGAGTGGCTTCACCAATTTTCAACCCCACAAGCAATGTATGAGTGAAACTTTTCCCCACATCCATACTTGCTTGTGTTTCCTATATTTACCATTGTAATTGGTGTTAGATGAAATCTTAGGGTATCTTTTAATTGCATTTTTCTAATTACTAGAGATGAGGTATACTTTTTCATAAATTTGTACATCACCTGTATATCTTCTGTGAAGTGTCTGCCCAGTTCCTTAGCCCATTTTCTCATTGGGTTGTTTTTGTTTTTGCAAGTATTTTTTTTATAAATTTTTGATATTAGTGCTTTATCTGAAGTGCATGTAGAAGAGATTTTCTTCCACTCTGTGAACTCTTTTTTTCACATTATAAAGTTTTTTCTTTGTTGAAAACAAGATTCTTAGTTTGAATTCATGCAATTTTTTAATTCTTGCTTTTATGTCTTGTGCTCTTGGAGTCCTTTTTAAAAAGTCTGGTTCTAAACCATCATGATGATTTAGGTGAACTGTCTCTGATCTAGTTCCTAGGTTTTTGATCCATTTTGAGTTGAGTTTTGTGCAGGGTGAGAGATAGAGGTGTAATTTTATTTTACTACATATGGATTTCCAGTTTTCCCAGCACTATTTGTTGAAGAGGCTATCTTTTTTTCCATTGCATGTTATTGGCACCTTTATCTAGTATGATGTAACTGTACTTATGTGGATTTGCCTCTGAGTCTTCTATTCTCTACCTTTGGTCTACCTGTATATTTTGGTGCCTATACCATGTAGTTTTTGTTACTATTGCTCAATGGTAGTTTAAGGTCTGGTATTTTGCTACCTTCTGCATCACTCTTCCTACCCAGGATTGTGTTGGTTATCCTTGGACTTTTATGCTTCCAGATGAATTTCACAATGAATTTCTCTATTTATATGATGAATGTCATTGAGATTTTAATTGGAATTTTGTTAAATATACATAGTGCATTTGGAAGTATGGCCAGGTTGACAACACTAATTCTGCCTACTCAAGAATATGGAAAACTTTTCTAAGGCTTTTTAAAATTCATTTCTGTAGGGTTCTGTAGAGATCTCTGTAGAGATCTTTTGTCTCTTTGTTAGATGGATTACCGAGTTTTTTTTTTTTTTGAGGCTGCTGTGAATGGAGTAGTTTTTCGAATTTTACTTTCAGAAGATTCATCACTTATGAGTAGAAATGCATTAGATTATGTGTGGTGAGTTTATATCCTATATATTTATGAATTCAAAATTTCTAGTTCTAGAAATCTTCTGGTGGAGTTTTATGGATCCTCTAAATATAGTATCATGTAGTCAGCAAATAGTGACAGTTTGAATTCTTCTTTTCCTATTTGTGTCTTTTAATTTTTTGGTTTGCCTAATTGCTCTGGTTAGTGTTTCAAGGCCTATGTTGAATAGAAGTGGCAAAAAAGGGGATCCATATCTTTTTCCAGGTTTTAAAGGGAATGCTTTCAGTTTTTCTCCATTAAGAATGATGTTTTGTGTCAGATTAGCATAGATAAACTTTCCAATGTTGAGGGATGTTTCTACTATTTTATTTTTTCTAGTGTTTTGAGTATAAAGTTTGTTGTATTTTATCAAACTTTTTTTCTGCACCAATTGAGATAATCATATGATTCATAACCTCAAGTCTATTGTTGAAATGAATTACTTTTATTTATTTCCTGGTGTTGAAACAACCTTTTATCCCTGGAATGAACCCAACTTGATAGTGGGGTGCTACCTTCTTCATAAGGTTTTTATGTGATTTTCAAGAATTTTGTTAGGAATTTTTGTATCTATGTTCACCAGGGATGTTGGTCTAAAGTTTTCTTTCCTTGATGAGTGTTTTTCTGGTTTTGGTGTCAGGGTGATATGGACTTCATAGAATAAATTTGGAAGAAAATTCTCCATATTTCATGGAATATTTTGAGGAGTATTGGTATAAGTTCTTTTCTGAAGGTCTTGTAGAATTCAGCTGAGAATCTGTCTGATTCCAGGCTTTTCTTTCTTTGTAAGCCTTTTGATGGCTTCTTCTGTTTCATTGCTTGAAATTGACCTGTTTAAATTGTGTATGTCCTCTTGATTCAATATGGGAGGATCATACGTCTTGAAAAATTTTTTGATGTCTTTGAAATTTTCTATTTTGTTGGAGCCTAGATTTTCAAAGTAGCTACTAATTATGTTATATATTTCAGTTGTGTTTGCATAATATTTTCTTTTTCATCACGAAGTTTGTAATTTTAATTATCTAACTCCTTCTCTTCATTCCTGTGGCTGTTTATCTATGTTTACTTTTTCAAAGAACCAATTTTTTGTTTTGTCAATTTTTTGAATTTTCCCTTTAGTTTCAATTTCATTGATTTCAGATCTGATTTTAATTATTTCCTGTCTTCCACTACTTTTTGTGTTGGTATTCTCTTCTTTTTCTAGAGCTTTGAGATGTAGTGTTAGGTTATTTAGTTGTTGACATTTTATTCTTTCCTTTAATGCACTGCATGCAAAAATTTTCCTCTTAGTACTTTCATAGTGTCCCAGAGATTTTGATATGTTGTATTGTCATTCTCATTTACTCCTAATAATTTTTTTTATTTCCACCTTTATATTTTCTGCTATCCATGCTACATTAAGTAGCATATTATTTAGTCTCCAGGTATTGGGATATTTTCTGCTTTTCATTTTGTAATTGATTTGTAATTTCATTCCACTATGATCTTATGGAACACAAGGAAGTATTTCAATTTTTCAGATTTACTAAGGACTGCTTTGTGGCATAATATATGTTCTATTTTAGAGAAGAATTCATGTGTTGCTGAGAATAAAATGTATTTGCTCATTGATGGATAAAATATTCTATATATGTGTTTTAGGTTAAGTTACTGATTGTGTTATTTTGTTGTATGGATTTTTTGTTCAGTTTTTGTTTGTAATATCTATCCAGTGGTGAGAGCAGTGTGTTGAAGTCACCCAGAATGATTGTGTTGTGGTCTATTTGGTTCCTGGAATTGAGAAGAATTTCTTTGAAGTACATAGATGTGCTGTTATTTGGAACATAAATATTTATAATTGTTATGTCTTCCTGAATGATAGTTCCCTTCAGCAGTAAGAAATGCTCTTATTCATCCCTTCTGAATAACTTTGTCTTGAAGTCCACTTTACCTGAGTAACCCCACTTTTTCCTGAGTCGATTTGCATGGTATGTTTTTTCCCATCCTTTCACCTCTAGTATGCAGATGTCTTTTTTCTATGAGATGAGATTCTTTTTTTTTTTTTAAGGTTTTTTTTTATTTTTTTTTTTACGTTTACATAGGGTAATGATGTTTATTATATTTTTCCCCTCCCCCCCAACCCTCCCACCCCTCTTTTCCCTCTACACAGTCTTCTTTCCTTCATTCTTACTGCTCTCCTTAGCCTAACTCTACACCTAACCCTAAACCTAATGCTAAGCCCGTCTCACCCCCCATTATATGTCCTCATCCGCTTATCGCGAGATCCTTCGTCCTTTAGTTTTTTGAGATTGGCTTATCTCACTTAGCATGATATTCTCCAATTTCGACCATTTGCCTACAAATGCCATAATTTTATCATTCTTCATTGCGGAGTAATATTCCATTGTAT
Organism: Sciurus carolinensis; assembly: GCF_902686445.1. Lineage (NCBI taxonomy): Eukaryota > Metazoa > Chordata > Mammalia > Rodentia > Sciuridae > Sciurus > Sciurus carolinensis. The sequence goes on along the minus strand of NW_025920587.1, from coordinate 20,900 downwards.
AAATATGCCACAGTTTCTTTATCCATTCATCAACTGAAGGGCATCTAGGTTGGTTCCACAATCTGGCTATGGTGAATTGAGCAGCAATGAACATTGATGTGGCTGTATCTCTGTAGTATGCTGATTTTAAGTCCTTTGGGTATAGGCCAAGGAGTGGGATAGCTGGGTCAAATGGTGTTTCCATTCCAAGCTTTCTGAGGAATCTCCACACTGCTTTCCAGAGTGGTTGCACTAATTTGCAACCCCACCAGCAATGTATGAGTTTTCCTTTTTCACCACATCCTCGCCAACACCTATTGTTGCTTGTATTCTTGATAATCGCCATTCTAATTGGGGTGAGATGAAATCTTAGGGTAGTTTTGATTTGCATTTCCTTTATTACTAGGGATGTTGAACATTTTTTCATATATCTGGTGATTACTTGTACATCTTCTTCTGTGAAGTGTCTGTTCATTTCCTTGGCCCATTTGTTGATTGGATTATTTGTATTCTTCGTGTAGAGTTTTTTGAGTTCTTTATAGATTCTGGAAATTAGCGCTCTATCTGAGGTATGGTTGGCAAAGATATTCTCCCACTCTGTAGGCTCTCTCTTCACATTTCTGATAGTTTCCTTTGCTGAGAGAAAGCTTTTTAGTTTGAATCTATCCCAGTTGTTTATTCTTGCTTTTATTTCTTGTGCTATGGGAGTCCTGTTAAGGAAATCTGATCCTGAGCCAACAAGTTGAAGATTTGGACCTACTTTTTCTTCTATAAGATGCAGGGTCTCTGGTCTGATTCCGAGGTCCTTGATCCATTTTGAGTTGAGTTTTGTGTAGGGTGAGAGATAGGGGTTTAGTTTCATTCTATTGCATATAGTTTTCCAGTTTTCCCAGCACCATTTGTTGAAGAGGCTATCTTTTCTCCATTGCATATTGTTGGACCCTTTGTCTAGTATGAGAAAATTGTATTTATTTGGGTTTGTGTCCTGTGACCTCTATTCTGTACAATTGATCTACCTGTCTATTTTGGTACCAATACCATGCCGTTTTTGTTACTATTGCTTTGTAGTAGAGTTGAAGATCTGGTATTGCAATACCCCCTGCTTCGCTCTTGCTACTGAGGATTGCTTTAGCTATTCTAGGTTTTTTATTCTTCCAGATGAATTTCATAATGCTTGCCTCTATATCTGCAAGGTACATCATTGGGATTTTAATTGGAAGTTGCATTGAATCTGTATAGCACTTTAGGTAGTATGGCCATTTTGACGATATTAATTCTGCCTATCCAGGAACATGGGAGATCTTTCCATCTTCTGAAGGTTTCCTTGAATTTCTTTCTTTAGTGTTCTGTAGTTCTCATTGTAGAGGTCTTTCACCTCTTTTGTGAGATTGATTCCCAAGTATTTTATTTTTTTCGATGCTATTGTGAATGGGGTAGTTTTCCTAATTTCTCTTTCTGAAGATTCATCACTTATGTATAAAAATGCATTGGATTTATGAGCATTGATCTTGTAACCTGCTACTTTACTGAATTCACTTATGAGTTCTAAAAGTTTTCTGGTGGAATTTCCAGGTTCCTCTAAATATATAATCATGTCATCAGCGAACAGGGATAGTTTGAGTTCTTCTTTTCCTATTCGTATCCCTTTAATTTCTATGGTTTGTCTGATTGCTCTGGCTAGAGTCTCAAGGACGATGTTGAATAGAAGCAGTGAAAGAGGGCATCCCTGCCTTGTTCCAGGTTTTAGGGGGAACGCTTTCAGTTTTTCACCATTTAGAATGATATTAGCCATGGGCTTAGCGTAGATGGCCTTTATAATGTTTAGGAATGTTCCCATTACCCCAATTTTTTCTAGTGTTTTGAGCATGAAGGGATGCTGTATTTTATCAAATGCTTTTTCTGCATCTATTGAAATAATCATGTGATTCTTAACTTTAAGTCTGTTGATATGGTGAATGACATTTATTGATTTCCGGATGTTGAACCAACCTTGCATCCCTGGGATAAAACCCACTTGATCGTGGTGCACTATCTTTTTAATATATATTTGTATGCGATTTGCTAAAATTTTGTTGAGAATTTTTGCATCGATGTTCATTAAGGATATTGGTCTGAAATTTTCTTTCCTTGATGTGTCTCTGTCTGGTTTAGGTATCAGGGTGATATTGGCTTCATAGAACGAGTTTGGTAGGGTTCCCTCCTCTTCTATTTCATGGAATAGTTTGAGGAGTATTGGAATGAGCTCTTCTTTAAAGGTTTTGTAGAACTCGGCTGAGAACCCATCTGGTCCTGGACTTTTCTTTGTTGGTAGGCTTTTGATGACCTCTTCTATTTCATTGCTTGAAATTGGTTTATTTAAGTTGTGTATGTCCTCCTCGTTCAGTTTAGGTAGTTCATATGTCTCTAGAAATTTGTTGATGTCTTCAAGGTTTTCTGTTTTGTTGGAGTATAGATTTTCGAAATAGCTTCTAATTATGTTTTGTATTTCACTCGTGTCTGTTGTGATGTTTCCTTGTTCATTCCGAATTTTAGTAATTTGAGTTTTCTCCCTCTTTCTCTTTGTTAGTGTGGCTAAGGGTTTATTAATTTTATTTATTTTTTCAAAGAACCAACTATTTATTTTATTAATTTTTCCGATTGTTTCTTTTGTTTCGATTTCGTTGATTTCGGCTCTGATTTTAACTATTTCCTGTCTTCTACTACTTTTGGTATTGGTCTGCTCTTCTTTTTCTAGTGCTTTGAGCTGTAGTGTTAACTCGTTTATTTGTTGATTTCTACTTCTTTTTTTGAATGCACCCCATGAAATAAATCTTCCTCTAAGTACTGCTTTCATAGTGTCCCAGAGATTTTGATATGATGTGTCTTTGTTCTCGTTTACTTCTAAGAATTTTTTTATTTCCCTCCTGATGTCTTCTGTTATCCATTCATCATATAATAGTGTATTATTTAGTCTCCAGGTATTGGAAAAGTTTCTGTTTTTTATTCTGTCATTTATTTCTAATTTCAATCCATTATGATCTGATAGAGTACAAGGTAGTATCTCTATCTTCTTGTATTTACTAACAGTAGCTTTGTGGCATAAAATATGGTCTATTTTAGAGAAGGATCCATGTGCTGCTGAGAAGAAAGTGTATTCATTCTTTGTTGGATGGTATATTCTATATATGTCCGTTAAGTCTAAATTGCTGATTGTGTTGTTGAGATCTATAGTTTCTTTATTCAATTTTTGTTTGGACGATCTATCCAGTGGTGAGAGAGGTGTGTTAAAATCGCCTAGTATTATTGTGTTGTGGTCTATTTGATTTCTGGAATTGAGAAGGATTTGTTTGACGTACGTGGATGAGCCAATGTTCGGGGCATAGATATTTATGATTGTTTTGTCTTGCTGATTTATGCTTCCCTTAAGCAGCATGTAATGTCCTCCTTTATCCCTTCTGACTAGTTTTGGTTTGAAGTCCACATTATCTGAAATGAGGATGGATACTCCAGCTTTTTTGCTGTGTCCGTGTGCATGGTATGTTTGTCCCCATCCTTTCACCTTTAGTCTATGGGTGTCTCTTTCTATGAGATGAGTCTCTTGCAGGCAGCATATTGTTGGATTTTTCTTTTTAATCCAATCTGCCAGTCTGTGTCTTTTGATTGATGAATTCAGGCCATTAACATTCAGGGTTATTATTGTGATATGATTTGTATTCCCAGTCAATTGACTCATATTTGTTTTTGACATGATTTGGTTTCTCCTTTATTTGGCTATTCCTTTAGGCTAGCGCCTCCTGTTGCTGATTTGCATCGTTGTTTTTCATCTCTTCCTCATGGAATATTTTGCTGAGAATGTTCTGTAATGCTGGCTTTCTTTTTGTAAATTCCTTTAGCTTTTGTTTATCATGGAAGGATCTTATTTCATCGTCAAATTTGAAGGTAAGTTTTGCTGGGTATAAGATTCTTGGTTGGCATCCATTTTCTTTCAGGGCTTGGTATATGTTGTTCCAGGCCCTTCTAGCTTTTAGGGTCTGGATTGAAAAATCTGCTGATATTCTTATTGGTTTCCCTCTGAATGTTATTTGATTCTTTTCTCTCAGCGGCCTTTAAAATTCTGTCTTTATTTTGTATGTTAGGTATTTTCATAATAATGTGCCTTGGTGTGGGTCTGTTGTAATTTTGTATGTTTGGAGTTCTATAAGCCTCTTGTACTTGGTTTTCCATTTCGTTCTTCAGATTTGGGAAATTTTCTGTTATTATTTCATTGAATAGATTGTTCATTCCTTTGGTTTGTTTCTCTAAGCCTTCCTCAATCCCAATAATTCTCAAATTTGGCCTTTTTATGATATCCCATAGTTCTTGGAGATTCTGTTCATGATTTCTTACCATCTTCTCTGTTTGTTCAACTTTGTTTTCAAGGTTAAATATTTTGTCTTCAATGTCTGAGGTTCTGTCTTCCAGGTGTTCTATCCTATTGGTTATGCTTTCTATGGAGTTTTTAACTTGGTTTATTGTTTCCTTCATTTCAAGGATTTCAGTTTGGTTTTTTTTCAGTATCTCTAACTCTTTATTGAAATGATCTCTTGCTTCCCGTATTTGGTCTTTTAACTGTTGATTGGTGCGATCATTTAATGCCTGCATTTGCTCTTTCATCTCCTCCTTCAATGCCTGCATTTGCTCTTTCATCTCCTCATTAGCTTCCCTGATCGTTTTAATTACGTACATTCTGAACTCCCTTTCTGACATTTCTTCTGCTGTGCTGTCATTGGGTTTTATTGATGTAGTATCTAGGTTTGTTTGGGACATTTTCTTCCCTTGTTTTCTCATAATGGTCAGTTGTCAGTGGGACCCTGAGATATTGCAGTTTTCCACTATTGGCTTATAGTGTCCCAGTAGATTTCCAGTGTATCACCTCCCAGCCTTCAGTAGCCTGATGTCTTGGAGGAATCTGATAAAGCAGCTCATTCGAAGAATACTGCCCCTAGCCCCCTACTGGTTCCACGTTTTGGAACTGGCTCTGTGCAGAAATGCTCTCACTGTGGGCCTGCACCGTGCAGCTGGCCATGTGGGAAGAGCCCACTGCCGGAGTGTGGAAGACTACCTTGGGAAGACTTAAGCTGCCCTGCCCGGCTCTGCTAAGCCACCTCTATCTGGGCCTGCCACCCGGGCTGAGCTTTACCCAGTGGGCAGACTCACCCGTGGCTCCACTTCAGTCCGAGTCTCTCAATGCCTCCCCTTCTTAACTCCTGGGTTCTGGAGCGACCGGGGGTGCAGTCTCCCTCTAGGCCGCCATCTTGGATCTCCCCGTGAAGAGAGCCCGCAGCCGGAGTGGGCAGAGCCGCCTGGAGAGGTCTCCAGCTGCCCTGCCCTTATCCCTGAGGCTGATTGCAGATCGAGGCTCTCTGCTGGTTCTTTGCAGGAGTACACTGCACTGCAGCGGCTGTGGGACTCGGAGCCTGCTCTGTTCAGACAGGCTCTCACTAGCGGGCCAGTTCCGTTCCGAGAACCTGGAGAAGCTGGCTGTGTGGGCGGGGCCCACCGCCGGAGTGCGCAGGACTGCCTGTGGATGACTCTAGCTGCCCTGCCCAGCTCCGATAAGCCACCTCTATCTGGGCCTGCCACCCGGGCCAAGCTTTACCCAGTGGGCAGACTCACCCGTGGCTCCACTTCAGTCCGAGTCTCTCAATGCCTCCCCTTCTTAACTCCTGGGTTGTGGAGCGACTGGAGGTGCAGTCTCCCTCTAGGCCGCCATCTTGGATCACCCCCTGAGATGAGATTCTTAAAGGTATCATATTGTTGGGTCTTTCTTTTTAATCCAATCTACCAGTCTATACATTTTGATTGAAGAGTGTAGGCCATTAACATTTAGGGCTATTATTGAGATATGATTTATACTTCTGGTAATTTTTGCTTATTTTTATTTTTAATGTGGCTTGGTTTTCCTTTTTATTTTGGCTTTACATTTATGGTACAGTACTTCCTCCCTTTGCTGAATTAAATTGTTTTCATTTTCTACTCACTAAGTATTTTGCTGAGAATTTTCTGTAGCATAGGTTTTCTATTTGCAAATTATTTTAACATTTGTTTATCATGGAGGAATTTTATTTTACCCTCAAAACTGAAAGTTAGTTTTTTGGGTATAAGATTCTTTGTTGCCAACCATGTTCTTTAAGAGCTTGAAAAAAGCTGTTCCAGGCCCTTCTAGAATTTAGCGTCTGGAGTGAGAAATCTGATGATATCTGTATTGGTTTTCCCCTATATGTAATCTGATGCTTTTCTCATGAAACTTTTAAAATTCTATCTTTATTTAAATGTTAAGCATTTTCATTACAATATGCCTTGGGGTGGATCTGTTGCAATTTTGTACATTTGGCATTCTGTAAGTCTCTTGTATTTGATTTTACATTCCATTCTTTAGGTTTGGGTAATTTTGGGATGTTATTTCATTGAGAAGTTTATTCATTCCTTTCAGTTATATCTCTGTGCCTTCCTCAATCCCAATAATTTTTAAATTTGGCATTTTCATGGTATCCCATATTTCTTGGATATTACAGTCATAATTTCTTTCCATTTTTTCTCTTTGGTCAATTTTATTTTCAAGATTAAATATTTTGTCATCATTTTAAAAGGTACACTCTGCCAAGTGATCGAGTCTGTTGGTGATGTTTACCATTGAGTTTATTTGTTTTATTGTTTTCCTCATTTCAAAAGTTTCCCTTTTTTTTCCTGAATTTCTGTAAATGTTAATTGGGGTCCAGTTATAAGGGATAAGGAGAGAGCTAATAAAGAGGCAAGCACACAGGATGGCAAAGAGCAAGAAGTGGCTCTCATGGGAAAGCCAGTCCAGTTTTCCATCAACTCTGGGGTCATATCAAGTTACCTAGGTTACATAGTAAAGTTAGTTTTGCCCATGTGCAGATCATATAACTTTCTTGCTTCTTAGAGTCCACTAGTACCAAAGTTTATTATAATAAGATAATGTCTCCAGGCCTCAAGGACAGATGATTTGCAGAGTATTTCTGAGCCATTCAGAGTGTCTTTTGTCCTGAGGAGATTTCTCAACTCAAAGGACTTTCACTCCTCTGTATATTGACTGACTTGAAATCCCTATAATTCCACTTTTTTCTTTTTTATCACCTTTTGAATAGACATGACTAGTCTTCTCTTTGAGGAAGGTGGAGGGAGAAAGTAAAGCAAACAATGGTAAATACAAGCACAGCATAATAAAGCATGTATTAATAAACATTCTCCAATGAAAAGCTGTCTGATCCATGTAAAATTTTGCAGCCATGAGGTAAACCAACCAAATAAGTCCCAGTCTCCATCATCTTTATGCATCTTCTTTTCAATGCCTTTAAGATGATCCAATTTCTTTTGAATGTAGTTATTAGTATCAGTTAAATTGAAACAACACATATTGTTAAAATCTTGGCATCCTATATGATGGAAAAACAGCAAATAATCAATAGCACCCATTATCAAGAATAGTTTGATGATACAAATTTCAGGAGAATAAACAATTTCTGCTAAGTATGGAGGCACCACCAACAGGGATACAATAACAGAAAAAATAACAAAATAATAGCCAACATAGTTATAGAATTTTGGGTAAGTTTGGCAAACAGAGCTAAAACCAAGTTTTTTGGAGTACATTCTAAACCCATCTGGGCTAGCATTTGTTGAGCAGATGTTATTACATTTTATATTTCTCCAAGTCATTAGATGATTAGAAGACAGATGGTCTTTGGGTCTCTTTTTGTTATCAGAGGTTCCTCCTTTGGATCAGGATCCTCTTCATCCAGTGTAAAATGCAATTTGGGAATCAGAATATGAAGTCCTTGATGCCAACTCATGAAGATTGTCAAGTCTAACACTTCTGGCAGGAATCCAGACAGAACCTGTAGGAGTAAGAACAGCAACATATCCCCTTCCAAAGGTGCAGGATGCCCCCATATAAGGTCTGGTGGAACTCAGTATTTTACATAAATCTTTGGTAGTGGTTTCTGAGGTGCAAGTGCCTCAGAGGACCAGAGATGTGTATTATCTTCAAAATGTACATTAAGAACACTTACTGAGAAGAAGAAAATATTGAGAGATTTATAAACATGAGAAAGGCTAGATCCCCCTTTTTTCTCCCAAATATGTCATCTTTATTCAATTTGCAAGTCTTATTTCTAATACTAGGATATTTATTTTGTTCAAATTTTCCACTATATGATGGCTCTGGTGACTCTTTGACATATGCTTATTCAGTTTCTGCTTTGAGCACTTTCTTACTCTCTGGCATTACAAGAATGCATTTTTCTTTGGTAACCAGATTTAACACAATTGGAAAAATTTACATATATATGTATACATGCATATGATCTTAATATAAAGAGCAAAATATTTAAGTAGAATATTAGTATATATACATCAATAACTAAGGCTTTACATCTTGAGATGTTTTGAGTGCAATATCCTATTCACATCTTGCTTTCAGCGTGGTTGAGAGAATGAGTGACGATTTCTTTTTTGGTAGCCTTACATAATAGAAATCAAATAAATTTAAAAATAAACACTTTAAAGAGGAAATTGGTGTGTTATTAGTAATAATTAGGAATTATTAGAGGATTATTAATTCAATACATTTACATTCTAAAACAGAGGTAAGTTTATATTATAAAAGGAAAAAAATTAAGAGACCTTCAATTTACTTTTGAACAAGAGTAATCTGCAGATCAAAAAATACTAGTTCTACTTTAATAGATGACAAATCCCCTGTATCATAAATATTAGAGAAGGAAAAAGACCTAGGAAATAATATCAACTTTCAGTACTTTAGTTCTTGAAAAGGTGAAATGATAGGCAACTGTCCAAATGATTATGTGATTAAGAAATTTTAGCTCTCACATTTCTAATTCTCTTATGTGCATTTGTATTTGTTGGATGTCCTTTTAGTTGTTTATTTATCCTGTAATTTATTCTGTAAATTTATCCTGTAGTTAAGAAATTGTTAGCAATCCAAACTTATAAACATATTGCAAAACAGTTATTAATTAACATATACTTGACTGGTAATTTCAACACCTTTTCCTATGAAGTTCATTGTGCTTGACAGCTGACAATTTCTCATGAACTAGAACAAAGCAAAACTTCAACAGATGAGAAAAAGAATCAGCAGCAGCACTGGATGTAAACCCAAGTTCCTGTTTTCTATTTCTTTGCTCTGTTTTTCAGAACTACACAGTATGACATAAGGAAAAGAGGTTTTAGAAAAATATTCCTATGTTTTAGACATAACCTCTTTGAATTCTTATTACTTAGAATCTACTTGAAGGAATGGAAGAAAATTAGAGTAGGAGGAGACAAAATACATTTGTAGTTCACATTAAAATAGTTGGCAGCTACTTATTTCCTAAAGTAAAACTCTGATTAGATTCAATCTGGGAACTAAGAGATCAAAAAAGATAGGACAGCTACTTTAAAAAAAATCCCAATTTTCTCAACCAAGTAGAACCCTTGGGTGGATGCTAAATTATTAAAACAATCTATGAGCATAGAAATTTGAAAGTAATTTCTTTATTAAGAAAATAAAGACATGTTGCTTAGGGAGAGAAGCAAAAATGATCAGTTATCAGGTACATTAGTAAATAGTAAGTAAAATAAAATGTCTTATCACAGACAACTATTTTAAGAACATTATTTCTTTTATCTCTCAGAAAACATATATTTAGTTATAATATTAAACACAAGCAGAAATTTAGCTTATAATAGAAAATCAAATCCTACCAGAAGAATTACATGGAGTCAACCATTTTTTAGAGATGCTGATTTAGGGTCCCCACCATAATATTTGATAATCAACATGCCTAAGGACATAATATAAAAATGACTAAAGCAGTCTATGAGCTCACAGTCTAGAAATTGTTGGAAGAAAAAAGTGACAGATTACAAGAGTAAGGGGGGATGAATCAACACAAATGAAAACCCAGGATTTCACTGTAGAGAAAAGCAGAAAGAGGATCAATGCTTCTAAAAGAGAAGTAAAGGTAATTTCTGGGAAATATGAAGCTGAGAGCTGTTCCATCTTTTTAGGTTTGGAAGCCATCTCTAGATTGAGCTACCCAATGAAAACCAGGGCATTGACAATGAGACATCTAAAAGTAAGCCATAATCACCTCAAAGAAAATAACAGCTAGCATAAACATGCCCATTGTCATTTTCAAAACTATGGAATTACTCTTTTCAATTACTCCTGTTTTCATAGGCTTCCTGATATGATCATCTGTGGTTAAGATGGTTTTTCAACCCCATTCCATTTTCCTGGGAAATGTAGATGAAACTGGAGTGGAGTACAGGGTCCCCAAAATAACTGTAATGTAGCTTGGGTGAGTGAAGGCCAGAGACAGTATATTAGGCTTCACTCCCACCAAATCAGCAATCCCTTACATGCTATCAATGTAGTCTCCCTGAATGGTATGACATTGGCTCTCCACATACCTAAAAGTAGAGAAGATAGAAGCCATGGCCTATCAACAAGGCAATCAATTAGATGATCAATCAATCAGTGATTTCTGAGTGCTGGTATTGATTTTATATTGGACTGTTAGCTTAAGTAAATAGTGAAAAAAGATGATATTTTTCACCATTCTTAAAAATCTTACAAATCTACTAGTAAGAGATAAGATAGGTATACACCTACAGAACTCAAGGGTTTTGCTAAATATTGTGGGTTTGACTGCTAAATAGAAATGTAAAAAGGGCATTTAAAAGAGGGCTATACTAGGCTCTTGAAGGATGTGAAAGATATAGATAAGATGAGAACAAAGAAAAGGACTAAAAATCAGGGAACAGCAGCAAAATGAAAGAATAAAGCAGAAATGGGTCAAAGAATATTTATGGTCATTGCCTAAATTAGTAGAAAACAAGAATGGACAGCATTCCATATTCAGAATACTGATGAAAATGAGGGAACTCACCACAAAAATCCTCAAACATGATATTCTCAATTATTTTATGAGGGCAGTGGTGGTGGGATGGTGGGTGTCCACAGATCAGGACTTTCCAGGGAAAATGTTAACTTGGAATCCTGAAAGGATGAGGGAGGGTGACTTACCCTATAAAAGGAAGTGGGCTTTCAGATGGAACCAGATGAAATGATTATACCAAGTGCACATTTGGCAAGCTAAAAAGACTTTTTAGTGGGAAAATGTGGTCAACAGTAAAATATGTGGAAGAAGTGTGACTAGGAGATTTTCACTTGCTACTTTCTATAATGAAAAGAAAGAACAACAGAACACAAAGGAAATAAGAGAAAAGTCAAATTAAGCTGATTGAGGGATTCAAAAACAAGGACAGAAAAAATGATTAGAAAATAAATTTTAGGTAGAATTCTTTTTTTTTTTTTGAATTTTTTTTTATTTATTTTTTTAATTTTTTTACGTTTACATAGGGTAATGATGTTTATTATATTTTTCCCCTCCCCCTACCCCTCCCACCCCTCCCACCCCTCTTTTCCCTCTACACAGTCCTTCTTTCCTTCATTCTTACTGCTCTCCTTAGCCTAACTCTAAACCTAACCCTAAACCTAATGCTAGCCCGTCCCACCCCCCATTATATGTCCTCATCCGCTTATCAGCGAGATCATTCATCCTTTAGTTTTTTGAGATTGGCTTATCTCACTTAGCATGATATTCTCCAATTTCGACCATTTGCCTACAAATGCCATAATTTTATCATTCTTCATTGCGGAGTAATATTCCATTGTATAAATATGCCACAGTTTCTTTATCCATTCATCAACTGAAGGGCATCTAGGTTGGTTCCACAATCTGGCTATGGTGAATTGAGCAGCAATGAACATTGATGTGGCTGTACCTCTGTAGTATGCTGATTTTAAGTCCTTTGGGTATAGGCCAAGGAGTGGGATAGCTGGGTCAAATGGTGTTTCCATTCCAAGCTTTCTGAGGAATCTCCACACTGCTTTCCAGAGTGGCTGCACTAATTTGCAACCCCACCAGCAATGTATGAGTGTTCCTTTTTCACCACATCCTCGCCAACACCTATTGTTGCTTGTATTCTTGATAATCGCCATTCTAATTGGGGTGAGATGAAATCTTAGGGTAGTTTTGATTTGCATTTCCCTTATTACTAGGGATGTTGAACATTTTTTCATATATCTGGTAGAGTTCTTGAGATGGAATTCTGAAGGAATTGATAGATGGTCAAGTAGTACTTTATCAAAATGGGGCTGGAGTTTCAAAGAGATGAAATAGGAAAGAATTTGAAAGCTTTGCTTTCTGGAGATGATATTAACTCAGGTGTTTGTATGCATGCATTTATTTATCTTATAACAGTAGGTCTAGAGCTGGAGTTTTCAAGAAGGTTTCACAAAAGGATTCACTAGTTCCAGCCTTGCAGGATTGTTATGAGGATTAAATAAACCCCATGTATATGAAATGCTGAATGTAACTGTCAACCCTTAATAAAGTTCAAATTATATCCTTGGGGACTGCTTATAGTCAGAAGGTGGTGGGACAAGAACAAGTCAAAGGAAAGAAAGGAGAAAAGTCCAAATAAAAGAGTTTAGTGCCAGAAAAGAAGGGAAAGAAAGCACTCCAAGGGAAAATGTTTAAAAATGCCAAGCTCAGTAGTGAGAGAGTGGAATCTAGTCATAGATGACTGCTAAGGGAACAGTGTCAGGAGTAAGGAGGTGAGGGACTATGGGGAGCAAAGGGAAAGGCCTGAGAGCATAGGATGTAGAAACTTTAGATATTGTAGCAATGAAAGAGGGAAGAAAATAGGAGAGGTGCTGGTAAGCATAAAAAGATTAAATAAAAAATTACTTTCTCTTCCTCCAAGATAGGGGAGTTATGATAGTACAGTCAGTTGCAGAAAAACCACCATTTTGGGGACTTCGACAATCAATTTCCACTTTTTCTGAATAAAAACAATCCTAGGATTGAGCTCAAGTTCAGACTACTGAATCATTGTGTTCACCGCAGCACTAAGCAGCCAGCTGATGTCATTACCTTACCAAGACACATGGACTTTTCATGCTCCAAGTCATTGTAACCTGCATGTGTTATTCACCTGATGATAGACAGCAAAGAAGTTACTTCAGATTTGTAAATCTACTCAACAGATTTGAAATTATTATTCATTGAACACAGTCTTCCTTTCTTTGGCACCTTTATTTCTGCTTCAAGCAATTTCTCCCAAAATAACATACCTAACTTTTTTCCCCCATGAGTATTTTTCTACCTAACTTTTAAGTCCTAAACATAGTCTTTATACCCTTTTCTTGAGTTTTCTCTCCTTCCTCATCCATATTGAAACTGTTAGTAATATGTCCCCATTCAGTTGTCACAAATATTGTTCCCTTTTTAATCAGAACTCTCAAATTAACAAGAGGAAACTGAAATGTAGTAAAATATTGTGTTAAGAAATAAGTAGAAAAAGTTACCATACATCATGCTGGGAGAATTTCTTATCTTTTTGCCATTTCCTCTTAAGTTTTAGTTATACCTGCCATCATTTCATGTTGTGAGTAAAGTTTCTTTAGCCCTAAAGAAAAAAAACTAAAATTTGAGTGTAAATTCCATCAGTAAAAACAATGATCCTATTAACAATTACTGTGTTATGAGGAATTCAAAAAAATACAGGATAATTTTCTGTACTCAAAGAGATTATAGTTTGCTTGATTACCTAATCCTTCCACCATCAAAATATAATAAGTAGAGCATACCTAATTGGAAAAACAGAAATCTGAAATGTTCCAAGCCCCAATAATCTTTGAACACTGACAAGATGCCACAAGTAGGAAATTCAGCACTTAACCTCATGTGATAGCTCACAATCAAAAAACAGGCACATTAAAACTATTGTATAAAATTATATTATGGCTATGTTTATAAGGTACATATAAAAAATTAGTGAATTTTATTTTTAGATTTGTGTTCCATCTCCAAGATAGATCATTATGTATATGCAAATATTTCAAACTCTGAAAATACATGAAGTTCAAAACACCACTAGTCCTAAGCATTTCAGATAAAGAATATTCACCTGTATCAATGTGTAGCTTACTTTATTCTGCTTTTTCTCAACATGTTCGCTGTATTCTGCTTTCCAACAAATACCTGCCTCCTCCCTAACATAGTCTTTGAATTGCTAAATGAAATATGAACACATGGAAAATGAGATACAAGGTCAAAAGGCAAGTTGGATGTGGTGACACGACCTGCAGTACCAGCACTTGGAAGGCTGAAGTAGGAGCATAATTTGAGTCCAGGGGTTCAATCAGCCTGAACAATGTAATAAAACACCATATCAAAAAAGGAGGGGACTGGAGAAACACACCTACATAGGTATCTTAATGAAAAAGATACTTTATACAATGGAGAGTAAAAGAAGTAAACATAAATTCTCAATCACATTTTATGCTAAAGTCCTATGGAAGATAAGTCTCACCTTCTAACCTCTTTTATTAGATAGGAGTTTGTGTGGGGAGTAAGGCCAATGGTAACTCATAATACCCAATCTTGGCAAATAAATTTAAGCATTAATGTACAAAGAGTTCCTGTACTAGGATCTAACACCAAGGACATGGCTAGACAAAGGCAGAATCACTTTTAAGTTTATATAAACAACCCTAGCTCAAACAATTAGCATTTTGTCCAGATAGATAGCCTTATGACCAGATATGTAGGCAGTATGCCATGTAGAAAATTTAAGCCACAACCCTAAAGTGTTACTCTATGAAGTCCTGGAATGTAGAATTTCAGTACAGAAATGTGTCTTACTCAGTCCAATCCTTCTTTCTACAATATCGAGTGATCATTGCATTCCTCCTTAAAAGTTTCTGGTCTTGGAGATCTCACCACCATCTAAGGAGATGATATAATTGATTGCTGTAGTTGCTGGAACATTATTTTTTGTACTGATCCCCAAATCTACTTCTATTCCACTTGCATCATAGGAACAAACTCTTCCTTCTGGAGCCACAGAATTGAGTTTTAACACCTGACAGGTCTTAAAATATGGGAAAAAACACCTGTCATAACTACTTTAATATTCTCATTATCTGGCTAACCAGCACAGATTTCTTATATAACAGGCTTCATGCTCTTTGGCATTCTAGTTGCCCTTTTCTGGGCACACTCCATTAACTATTCTGATATGCTCCTCCTGAAACACAGAGGTCAGAAATTCAATACTCAGAGCTTACTGTGTTTTTTGATGTGTTTTCTCATTTAGCTACAGAAATAATTACTTATAAATCAATAAAGAAGAATGGAAATGTTTCTTTTGAAATTAATCACAGATCTTTTAGGATGCTTAAGAAATACATTTTAAGAGCTTATTTCCAATTACTTCTTATAGGGTATTTATAGAGGTGATATCAAGAAAGTTCTTGACTGCCATGCAAGCAATTTATATTTTATGTAGGCTAAAGAGAACCACTGAAGTATTTTGACTGGGAGAGAACTCAAATCAGATTTGCAATTTAGAATACATGTCAGAGGGAGTAAATAAATGCAAGTAGGTCTTGCATTTATTAGCTTAAAACTTTATGGAGGAGTAGGGGGTAGAGACCTATTTCTTGGTGGTGACAGTTCATAAACAACAAAAACAAAAATCTGTTAAGATTTGATGGACAAAGATATTTACAACATGCCATGATGCAGTTCTCTTTAAATTCATTAACTTTCAATATTTATCTTGTTTAGACACATATTGTATCATATTTCTTGTCTCCCCCCCAAATCTTGCTCCTCTTTTCATATTCGTAGTTTACAATAATGGCATAGCACCTGGGCAGATTCTTTTCTCTCTTATCCCCCACATGTGTTCTACCATCAAATCCTTTTAACAGTTCCTATGAAGTTTCATTCAAGTTTGTCACCTTCTATTCATTTACATTGCCATTACTTTGGTTTAAAGGCTTCATGAGGTCTTACTTGGACTGACATTCCCATTTTACTCCCTCTAACATGTATTCTAAATTGCAAATCTGATTTGAGTTCTCCTCTCTCAGTTAAAATCTTTCAGTATTTCTCTATAGTGTACCTTAAAAAAAAGGCTTCTTGCATGACAGTCAAGAACTTTCTTGATATCACCTCTATGAATACCCCTGACTTCATTTTTCTTAATTCCTATAATATTATTTCCCAACATTCTCAATTACTTGTAATACCCAGAACTCAATTTACTGTCATTTTCCTCTAATTTTATATAAATATTGATGATTTTCCCACTCATATCAAAATTTCCTTTTTTCTTTTAGTATATAGACATGGAAGAATTGGGTACTTGTTGCGCACTGTTACAATAGTAGCTCCTCTACATTGTTACTAGACCATTTGCTTAGGATGCAGTAAATATCTGTGAAGTGAATGAACATATTAAATGTTTGTTTCTTGTCTACCTTCCTTCTATGACTCTGAGTTCCATGAAAATAGGGATTTTCTGTTTTTGTTTTTCTGCACCTAGGAGATCATATATACTGAGAGATCAGTAAATGTTTGCTGAAAAATGTTGTTGAAAAACAGTGAGGAATTGGAGTTTATTTTTCCAGGGTCCCAAGACAATGTGGGAATGAAGAGAGCCTAAATTAAGCTCTGTGCTAATGGGTTTTTAAAGGTCTACTCTCAGGAGTAAGGCATGTTGTATTTGTGTAATCCTGACTTTCTGAAATCCTGACTTGCCCTGCACATTTTGGTATAATGTTACAAGAGAAAAGAGATATGGCTGCCATACTGGTCTTCCAGACAAGTTCAGCCTTTTAACATGAAGAGAAATTGGCCAAGGCACTTGATAAGCTGAGATCTTATGAATTTTCTACTTCAGAATTCAGAACTTCATTTGCTTGAAGGCCATACTGTATTCATTAGAAGTGACATTTATTAGATATCTTCTATGTGCTAGGCATTGGTCTAGCCTTGGAATAGAAAGTTAAATAAACATGATTATTTAAAGAGCTTTCAATATACTAGTAAAGGAGGGAGGAAATATGCATAGGTTTGTCCTGTATAAACAGAAAGTAAAAGGAGGGCATACTAAGAGGAGAACATCAGAAACAAAAGCTCTGTGTACAAGGATATCTGCTATATTGTTGCTTAGTGAGTAAGTCATCCAGTGCTTCTAGAAGACTTGATGCATTGTAAAGACTAGTGAAAATGAACCTGAAAAAGCAGGTTATACCAATCTGTGGTGGAATCTAAATGTCACCCTATGACATTATACCTTCTGGTAATACAAAGAATTGGTATAATATAATATGGTTTTCAAGGAAAGAAAGTTGCTCAATAAAAGAACCCTTCTGAGACTGGCAAAACAGGAAAAAACAAAGAAACTTGATTTCTTTCATGGCAAGAATGTGGCTTCAGTGTTATAGAAAAGGGTGGAATATTTCCCTTGACAAGAGGGCAATAATTCCAGAGGATGAAGGAAGAAGAAAAATGGGATACAGTAGAGGGAACACAGACCAAAGAAGAGGACAGACTGAGCTGGGCAGGCTTGAAAGACTAGGAGAAACTAGGTCAAAGATGAACTAGTGAAAATAAAATTCAGGGATGAGAAAGACAAGAATTTGGTAGGTAGACAGGTAAGTCATGGCTAGAATAAAAACTCAGGGTTCCTGTTGGAAGTTTGGTAAAGTCATAGGGATTCTTCTGAAGATTTCTTTTTTGCAAAGCTGGAAGAATGTGTGCTAGGCTTCTGCTACCATAAGAAGCTGAAATTTTTGTACATTTTCCTTTGGATCACCTACTCTCATACCCATAATGCAGATTCTTCCAATTACTCATGATTCCAACTTCCCTTTGCAAGTTACTTGGGCATGGAATAAGAGTCCCATTTGCTACAAGCATACTAAGATGCTCTGGCCTATGTTAATAAATTTTTCTCCCCTTACTTAATTGATCTAATTAAAATATCCATTTAATATGACTAGAATTAAGCCAACCATGGGTTACTTGCATTTGGTGGTCCAGTGCTCTTAAATAGTATATGACCTACTGCATAGACTGTAAGAAATTAAGAAATGGCAGACATTTGGAAAGATGTTTTTTACCTATTAACTCTATAGCACTATATTTTTTCCCTCTGAACTCATGAGGATCTCACTAATAAGAGTAAGCTATAATTCCAATGAAAACACTGAATAGTTTTAATTAAATACTAGTAATGATAACAAATTTTATTATAATAATTATAGGATTTCTAAATTTCTAAAAAATTTCTTTAGAAAGAAACTTCAAAGTCATCTGGCTTTTCTCTATTCTGAGGCTTAATTCTCCTCCATTCACCACTGTTCAAATGGCCATCTAGGCATGTGACATTCTTTGCTACTATGTTTGGATTTCTCATAATTTCAGAGGCTGCCCAAGAAAATGTCTTGTTGATCTAGGCATTAGACTAAAAACCCTGCTCCTACCAGAAGAAAGAGTAGGCCCAACTCTCTATCATATCAGCTCAGGAACCGACATCCTCCTTAAGACTCCTAAAGCAGAAGTAAAATCAAGAATCAATAAATGGGATGGTATCAAATAAAAAGCTTCTTTGCAGCAAAGGAAACAATCAAAAGAGCTTTCAGAATGGTAGAAAATCTTTACCATCTACACCTCAGAGCATTAATCTCAAGGATATACAAAGAACTCAAAAAACTTAATACCAAAAATCCCCAAAAACTCAATCAATAAATGGGCACAGGAACCAAACAGGCACCTCACAAAAGAAATGCGAATGGTCAAAAAATATGAAAAAATGGTCAACATCTCTAGTAATGAGAGAAATGAAAATTAAAACTATACTGAGAGTTAATCTCAGTCAGAAATATATCAAAAACACAAATAACAGTAAATGTTGGCAAGGATATAGGGAAAAATGCTCACTCATACATTGCTGATGAACTGCAAACTGGTGCAACCACTGTAGAAAGCAATATGGAGATTCCTCAGAAAACTTGGAATAGAACCACCATTTGACCTAGTTATCCCATTCCTTGGTTTATACCCAAAGGACTTAAAATCAGCAAATTACAGTGACACAGCCACATCAATGTTTATAGCACTCAATTCATGATCGCAAAGCTATGGAACCAACCTAGGTGCCCTTCAACAGATGAATAAAGAAAATGTGGTAAATATACACAATAGAATATAACTCAACCATAAAGAAGAATGAAATTATGGCATTTGCCAGTAAATGGATGGAACTGGAGAATATCATGCTAAGTGCAATAAATCAGGAGTAGTCTTGTGGCTCAATGTTTGAGTGCTTGGTTAGCATGTGTGAGATCCTGGGTTCAATCCTCAACACCGCATAAAAAATGAATAATATAAAGTTATGATGTCCAAAAAAAATTTAAAAAAAGAAATTAACCAGTCCCAAGAATTAAAAGGCCAAAGTACTATCTGATATGTGGATGATAACTCTTAACAGGGGAGGGTAGTGAGGAAAAGTATGGACGTTCACTGGATTAGACTCACAAATCCAAACTGCCTCAGAAAACTGCCATTCTCTTTTGTCTTTTTATTCCCTTAGATACCTACTCCAATTTCAATTAGAGTGTACATGTTTCTGTATAGTCTAGGATATACCTAAAGTGCATTTTTTAAAAAATAAAAGTTCAGACCCCAAACTGAAACTAAATTATTCAAGCTTTCATTTAACCCTTAGAAACTCAATATTTATTTGTTTCCTCAATCACTGAAAAATTCCACATCTGAACCAATGCTGTGTAAGAGTTCCACAGTCTTCCTTTTTGATCCTTAAGAAGACCAAAGTCATTGTGAAACTAAATACAATCATGTTCTACTTGTCAGAAATACATACATTCTCAAAAATTTGCTGTAAGTTGGTTTCATTATTGTAAAAACATCACAGAAGTACTTACATAAGCATAGATTGTTTAGGCCAGTTACTTGATGTGGCTTCCTGATGCAATCAAGACCCACAATAAACATGAGATATGTGAGGCTAGCTGGTGTAACATGGCAGTCTGCTTTACAGTAAATGTTTCTATAAGTAGAAGCAGTATACTCTATACTAAATGTAGTACAGCAAATACATAAACCAGTAACATGGTTGTTTATTATTATTATGTACCACATAATAATTGTGTGAGCTATAATTTTATACAACTGACAGTGCAGACAGGGTTGTACATCAACATCACCATGATATTATAATGGCTATGATACTACTCAGCCAATAGGAATTTTTCAGTCCACATTATAATCTTATGGGATCACCATTCTGTATGTATTCCAACCTTGACTAAAATGGCATTATGTGGTGGAATGACTGTTTACAGACCTCTAAACTCTAAAATTACCATTGCCCAAATGGCAAAAATACAAATTATCCCATTTTCAAGGGAACATGCACAATTAGGGTAAGCCTTATTTCACCCCAAGGTAAAAATCACTAGACCACAACCTTCTTTTCCTCAGTGTCAAAGGCATGGCTTAAGGGTCAACCTCCTTTCTGGTAGGTCACTCACCTGGAAAGCTTTTCAGGGGTAAGTGAGCATTAGTGTGATGGCCAGTGCAAAGTATGACTCCATCAAAGACATTAACCTCCCTTTCCCTTCACACTCAGTGACCACCTCCCATTGGCCTGAAGTAGAGAAATCAGGCCTTTTCGTCACACTGTACACCACGGTCTGAAAGAAAAGTAACATACACAGGGGACCGTAACCATAGCCAGTACAGTGTATATCTTCCTAGATATGACATCCTGCAAAATGTTACATAAAAGGTTGATACCGCAAGTACCATCATATCATTAGGTTCCTTGCAAGAATACTTGATTTTCATACTCCATAAAGAACAGTTTTGTTTGAGGTTGTGGTCCAAATGAGAAGACTTCTATAAGGTAGATAAAGTAAAATGGAATTGACAGACTAATGTACTCTCCTGTGCCTCTAGAAAGGTAGGATTTGTGAGGATTTT
>NW_025920586.1:0-49787 GCF_902686445.1 Sciurus carolinensis | reverse complement strand
TGTGAAGTGTCTATTCATTTTCCTTAGCCCATTTGTCAATTGGATTATTTGCATTCTTGGTGTAGAGTTTTTTGAGTTCTTTATAGATTCTGGAAATTAGTGCTCTATCTGAAGTATGATTGGCAAAGATTTTCTCCCGCTCTGTAGGCTCTTTCTTCGCATTGCTGATAGTTTCCTTTGCTGAGAGAAAGCTTTTTAGTTTGAATCTATCCCAGTTACTGATTCTTGCTTTTATTTCTTGTGCTATGGGAGTCCTGTTGAGGAAGTCTGGTCCTAAACCGACATGTTGAAGCTCTGGACCTACTTTTTCTTCTATAAGATGCAAGGTCTCTGGTCTGATTCCGGGATCCTTAATCCATTTTGAGTTTAGTTTCGTGCATGGTGAGAGATATGGGTTTAGTTTCATTCTGTTGCATATGGATTTCCAATTCTCCCAGCACCATTTGTTGAAGAGGCTATCTTTTCTCCATTGCATATTTTTGGCCCCTTTGTCCAGTATGAGAAAATTGTATTTATTTGGGTTTGTGTCCGTGTCCTCTATTCTGTACCATTGATCCACCTTTCTATTTTGGTACCAATACCATGCCGTTTTTGTTACTATTGCTTTGTAGTAGAGTTGAAGATCTGGCATTGCATTACCCCCTGCTTTGTTATTTCTACTGAGGATTGCTTTAGCTATTCTGGGTTTCTTATTCTTCCAGATGAATTTCATAATTGCTTGCTCTATTTCTGTAAGGTACATCATTGGGATTTTAATTGGAATTGCATTGAATCTGTATAGCACTTTTGGTAGTATGGCCATTTTGACAATATTAATTCTTCCTATCCAAGAACATGGGAGATCTTTCCATCTTCTAAGGTTTTTGTTAATTTCTTTCTTTAGTGTTCTGTAGTTCTCATTGTAGAGGTCTTTCACCTCTTTTGTGAGATTGATTCCCAAGTATTTTATTTTTTTCGATGCTATTGTGAATGGGATAGTTTTCCTAATTTCTCTTTCTGAAGATTCATCACTTATGTATAAAAATGGCTTAGATTTATGTGCATTGATCTTATATTCCGCTGCTTTATTGAATTCACTTATGAGATCTAAAAGTTTTCTGGTGGAATTTCCTGGTTCCTCTAAGTATATAATCATATCATCAGCAAATAGGGATAGTTTGAGTTCTTCTTTTCCTATTCGTATCCCTTTAATTTCTTTGGTCTGTCTAATTGCTCTGGCTAGAGTTTCAAGGATGATATTGAAAAGAAGTGGTGAAAGAGGGCATCCCTGCCTTGTTCCAGTTTTTAGGGGGAATTCTTTCAGTTTTTCACCATTTAGAATGATATTAGCCATAGGCTTAGCATAGATGGCCTTTACAATGTTAAGGAATGTTCCCACTATCCCTATTTTTTCTAGTGTTTTGAGCATGAAGGGGTGCTGTATTTTATCAAATGCTTTTTCTGCATCTATTGAAATAATCATGTGATTCTTGACTTTAAGTCTATTGATATGGTGAATTACATTTATTGATTTCCTGATGTTGAACCAACCTTGCATCCCTGGGATGAAACCCACTTGATCATGGTGCACTATCTTTTTAATATGTTTCTGTATGCGATTTGCTAAAATTTTATTTAGAATTTTTGCGTCGATGTTCATTAAGGATATTGGTCTGAAATTTTCTTTCCTCGATGTGTCTCTGTCTGGTTTAGGTATCAGGGTAATATTGGCTTCATAGAATTAATTTGGGAGGGTTCTCTTCTCTTCTATTTTATGGAATACTTTGAGAATTATTGGAATGAGTTCTTCTTTAAAGGTTTTGTAGAACTCGGCTGAGAACCCATCTGGTCCTGGACTTTTCTTTGTTGGTAGGCTTTTGATGACTTCTTCTATTTCATTACTTGATTGGTCTATTTAAATTGTGTATGTCCTCCTCGTTCAGTTTAGGCAATTCATATGTCTCTAGAAACCTGTTGATGTCTTCGAAATTTTCTATTTTGTTGGAGTATAGGTTTTCAAAATAGCTTCTAATTATGTTTTGTATTTCAGTCGTGTCTGTTGTGATATTTCCTTGTTCATTCCGAGTTTTAGTGATTTGGGTTTTCTCTCGCCTTCTCTTTGTTAGTGTGGCAAAGGTTTATCAATTTTGTTTATTTTTTCAAAGAACCAACTATTTATTTTGTCAATTTTTTGTATTGTTTCTTTTGTTTCAATTTCGTTGATTTCAGCTCTGAGTTTAACTATTTCCTATCTTCTACTACTTTTGGTGTTGGTCTGTTCTTCTTTTTCTAGGGCTTTGAGCTGTAGTGTTAGGTCATTTACTTGTTGAGTTTTACTTCTTTTATTAAATGTGCTCCATGAAATAAATTTTCCTCTAAGTACTGCTTTCATAGTGTCCCAGAGATTTTGATATGATGTTTCTTTGTTCTCATTGACCTCTAAGAATTTTTTAATTTCCTTCCTAATATCTTCTGTTATCCATTAATCATATAATAGCGTAGTGTTTAATCTCTAGGTGTTGGAGTAGTTTCCTTTTTTTACTCTTTCTTTCATTTCTAGGTTCAATCCATTATGATCTGATAGAATACAAGGTAGTGTCTCTATTTTCTTGTATTTGCTAACATTAGCTTTGTGGCGTAATATACGGTCTATTTTAGAGAAGGATCCATGTGCTGCTGAGAAGAAAGTGTATTCACTCTTGGTTGGATGGTATATTCTATAAATGTCTGTTAAGTCTAAATTATTGATTGTGTTATTGAGATCTATGGTTTCTTTGTTCAATTTTTGTTTGGATGATCTGTCCAGTGGTGAGAGAGGCATGTTAAAATCACCTAGTATTATTGTGTTATGGTCTATTTGGTTTCTAAAATTGAGAAGGATTTGTTTGACATACATGGATGAGCCACTGTTTGGGGCATAGATGTTTATGATTGTTATATCTTGCTGATTTATGCTTCCCTTAAGCAGTATGAAATGTCCTTCTTTATCCCTTCTGACTAACTTTGGCTTGAAGTCCACATTATCTGAAATGAGGATGGATACTCCAGCTTTTTTGCTGAGTCTACGTGCATGGTATGTTTTTCCCCATCCTTTCACCTTTAGTCTATGGGTATCTCTTTCTATGAGGTGAGTCTCTTGCAGGCAACATATTGTTGGATCTTTCTTTTTAATCCAATCTGCCAGTCTATGTCTTTTGATTGATGAATTCAGGCCATTAACATTCAGGGTTATTATTGAGATATGATTTGTTTTCCCGGTCATTTGGTTCATTTTTTAAATTTTATTTATTTATTTATTTATTTTTGACACACTTTGGTTCCTCCTTTATTTGACAGTTCCTTTAGGATAATTCCTCCCTTTGCTGATTTGCTTCTTTGTTTTTATCTCTTCCTCATGAAATATTTTGCTGAGAATGTTCTGTAATGCTGGCTTTCTTTTTGTAAATTCTTTTAGCTTTTGTTTATCATGGAATGATTTTATTTCATCATCAAATTTGAAGGTAAGTTTTGCTGGGTATAAGATTCTTGGTTGGCCTCCATTTTCTTTCAGAGGTTGAAAAATGTTGTTCCAGGCCCTGCTAGCTTTTAGGGTCTGTATTGAAAAATCTGCTGATATCCGTATTGGTTTCCCCCTAATGTAATTTGGTTCTTTTCTCTCACAGCCTTTAAAATTCTGTCTTTATTTTGTATGTTAGGTATTTTCATTATAATGTGCCTTGGTGTGGGTCTGTTGTAATTTTGTGTATTTGGAGTCTTATAAGCCTCTTGAACTTGATTTTTCATTTCATTCTTCAGATTTGGGAAATTTTCTGATATTATTTCATTGAATAGATTGTTCATTCCTTTGGTTTGTTTCTCTAAGCCTTCCTCTATCCCAATAATTCTCAAATTTGGCCTTTTCATGATATCCCATAGTTCTTGGAGATTCTGTTCATGATTTCTTACCATCTTCTCTGTTTGTTCAGCTTTGTTTTCAAGGTTAAATATTTTGTCTTCAATCTCTTTGGTTCTGTCTTCCAGGTGTTCTATCCTATTGGTTATGCTTTCTATGGAGTTCTTAATTTGGTTTACTGTTTCCTTCATTTCAAGGATTTCTGTTTGGTTTTCTTTCAATATCTCTAACTCTTTATTGAAATGATCTTTTGCTTCCTGTATTTGCTCTTTTAACTGTCGATTGGTTCTATCATTCAATGCCTGCATTTGCTCTTTCATCTCCTCCTTCAATGCCTGCATTTGCTCTTTCATCTCATCGTTTACTTCCCTGATCATTTTTAATTATGTACATTCTGAACTCCCTTTCTGTCATTTCTTCTGCCATGCTCTCATTGGAGTTTATTGATGTAACATCTAGATTTGTTTGGGGCATTTTCTTCCCTTGTTTTCTCATATTGTTCAGGGATCAGTGGGTCATTAAGATATTGCAGATTTCCTCTATTGACTTATAATGTCCCTGAAGATTGCTAGTATACCCCCTCTTATCCTACAGTAGCCTGAAGTCTTGGAGGAAATTGATAATGCGGTGTTCCACAAGGAAGCTGCCTCTCTAGGGTTGGTGATCCTCAGGTGGGGTATATTCCCTGCTAGTGGGCAAAGGTGCCTCCACTTGTTGACCAATGGTCATACAAAGGGGAACTAGGCTGTGGGCTGAGGCAAGGCCTGTTTGTGCCTGTGTCTCTGGTTTTACTGTCCTTGTGGGAAAACCTCACCCAGCAGGGAAGACTCACTCGGTGGGCAGGTCTTGCTGGTCAGTTCCCCTCCTACAGGTTCCCCTCAGTCTACAACTACCTCCTGGGCTGGGCTGTCTTCCTCTGCAACGTTCCCAGGGGCCCGGACTTACCTCCTGGGCCTGGGAGCCTCACCCTTTGCAGACAAGTCTCCTTAGGCTGCCTGTCTTCAGAGAATCTGCCGGTAGTCCTCGAAACTTCGCTCCGCCCCTAGGTGTGTCTCTGTGCGGCTCTTCCACCAGGAAGCCACCTAGCTCCTGGGACCCTGCTCTGCACCTTATCGCCTGGCTATGCGGCCCCTCCTCTGAGCCTCCACCTGGAGTCCCGTACAATAGCTTTGAGACCCAGAGACCAGCCACACACCTCTTCCTCCGGACAGCTGCCCGGTGTTCCGACGCAGTCACTAGGAGTCCAAGCAACTCACTTCGTGTCTCCTCCTCCTGCCAACTGCCCATAGCCCTAGGCAGTCACTCCAAGTCCAAGTGACCCGCCCCGTTCCTCCTCGTCCTCAGGGTACCTCCCAGGGTGCTCAGGAGTGGTCACTTGGAGACCAAGCAACCCACCTCGCTTCTCCTCCAGGCAGGCCACCGGTGTTCAGGAGCGGTCGCTTTGAGTCCAAACAACTCACCACTCGCCTCCTCCTCTGGCAACCGCCTGTGGCTCTGATGCAGTCACTCCTAGACCAAGCAACCCTCCGCGCTTCTCCTCTTCCTCCGGCAACCCCCCCGGTGTTCAGAAGCAGTCATTCTGAGTCCAAACAGCTCGTCACACATCTCCTCCTCAGGCAGCTGCCTGGAGCCCCAGTGGTTGCTCCGAGTCCAAGCGCTGTGATGAGCTGCCTCCTCTATGATGATCCCAGTTGTCTGTGTTTACCGCTCCAGCGGGGGGGAGGGGCGTCTCACTGGGCAACTCTACTTCACAAAGTTCCCTGCATTCCGGGGCTACCGCCCCATCTGGGATGCCTCCCCAATGGGAGAGACTCACCTGGTGGCTTTGAGTTGGTCCCAAGTCTCTCAATATCTCCTCTTTTGAATCCTGCGTCCTGGAGCAACATGAAATGCAGCCGCCCTCTAGTCTGCCATCTTGAAAACCTCCCCTCTTTGTGGCTATTTTTAAACATCGGACAGTAATTCCATTCCTGTGGCTCAATTCCATGACCTAAAAATCTCCAAGGCTCCACTTCTTTTCATCATCTTGTGGGTTTAGGATTTCAGGATAAAAATGTTGGGAGGACATAAGCATTCATACCATATTAAAAAGTAAGGCCCTTCCTTTGTTAAAGATATCATGTAAGTGCCTGATGCATAGGTGTTAGTGCAACTTCCCCTTTACTTTGAGAACTGTTGATGACATATGTGATGTTAAGTGGTCCTCAGTAGAAAGTGTATTTTCAAATCTGTTGGGACAACTATTGGCCAACTTCTCAAGTGTTAGAGGACTAAAGTATGAGAGTTGAGTGATTATCAGCCCAAACCTGTAAGGAGTTTAGGATCTTGACATCTGGGTTGTTGAGACCCAGTCCCCAAATGGGTAAGGAGAGGGTCACCAGAAGAGGTGAGTGTATCAGCCTTGCCTCTCTTCTCAGGATACCTGCAGTGAAATGCTGTCACAAGGACATGGATTCACATATTGATCATTTCACATGAATGATGGAGAAGGAGGTTGGTATTGGATGGATATGAGAGGATTTGATTCTGCCCAGACTCACATTAAGCTACAAAGACATTCAAATTTCTATTTACACAGGGTCTAGGACTGGTCATTTCCCCCCATGTGTACAGCTAAGCTTCTTGAAGCAGGACCTGGAAGAAACTGTCAAGTCCTTTCTGTATTCTTGGCATTAAACTGTCAACAAATACTTCAGTATATATTAATAGTAGCATCTGTGAATTCAGCTGACTGTCACTCTGGATCAGAAGTGTCTCCTTCTCTTGTGGCCTCCAGTCTAATAGAGGAAGCATGACCCATGTGGTCCCTTGCTGTGCTGACAGTACAAATTACTAATGGATTCTGACTCCATTTATTGTCAAGTACTGACCAGCAACTGTTACCCCACAACCACAATTGCTAATTTAGGTAAAAATTGTGACTATAAAATTGCTAATTTAGGTAAACATTGGACTATAAGATCCTGGAATTCATGCAAGATTAAGAAATCATTTTGTTCCAGAATAGGCTGATTCATGCCCGGGTGGTCATTCTGTCATGTGTCAAGCTTCATTTTTGTCTCTTTGATTTAATTATAACTTATTACCAAATGGAATTTAAGAAATTAAGTGTATTTGATTTTATATTTAAAAGTTAATGTTTTAGCATTTTAATTTTTCACATTTTTCAGATGCCCCTGTAACAAATACCTTTATAGTTACTCATTTTTAATTGCAAAAACCAGGAAATCAGGGAAGTGTAGTTAACAGTATTCATCATTTTTTCCCTGTTGTTAAAAAATATCCTTGAAGCAATAGATATTAATTCTAGACATTTTATATAAGCCAACACTTTATTGTCTGACCACCTAGAAAAACTTGTGAATTAGTAATTTTAAAGCCATCTTTCATTTTAGCTCTTTACCTAATTTAAATTGAACTTCTATTTTAAGTCACTTGAACTAAAATGCATTTGGGTCCATTTTTTATTTCAATTTTGATATATGAGCATTCATTTTTCCATATGCCAACATTGATACCATATACATGATATATAGACACAAAACATGTGTGCTCACATATATAAAATGTACAGAAAACAAAGATGTTGTAGCTTTTTGTAGGTAGATCTGTATAGGTAGAAGGTAACGTTAATTAAAGTCTATATTACATTTAACCTGTTAAAAATTAAAATAGAGTCAATCAGATTTACATTATCACCTAAATATAAAGGAGGCCTGTAGCATTGGAAATGCTAAGTGTCAAGTCTGACAGCCATGACGGACACTGAAATCAAATGTTCAGATGGCCACTTGTCCTTGATGGCTATTAGAGATTTTTCCAACATCTCCTTGTCTATGTTCTTCTTAGGATTTATTGAGAAATATTTTCCAGTGCATCTGGGAGTCAATCCTTAAAAAAATGACCTCTAATCAAAGATGGGAATGTGAAAACCACTACAGTTAGATAAAATAAGACTGATAAAAAATATTAATTTAGGTGTGCAGGACCAAATGTGAATTCACTACAAAACTATGAGTTTAAAAATATGAAAATTTGAAACAGGAGTTCTAAAAGTCAAAAACTCCTAATTACTAAAGGAGCATGTAAAACATCTCAGATCAGAGCACACTTTTGGGTCAGATTAGAGTCAATCCCAATATTTAAATAATGTGAGAGTCTTGAAATCTTTGGGTAAATATCTTTAAGGTAAAGAAGACTTGTACATATGAGATCATTCCATCTTGCTCCATGTGCAGTAGTGTTTATGAAGGAACTTGTTAAGAAGGCAGGGTGGTAGAATATGAGTGCAGAATATGAATACATAATTTTAAGGTAAAGAAGATTTGTATATATGAGATCATTCCATTTTTCTCCATGTGCTGTAGTATTTATGTTAAGAAGGCAGGGTGGTAGAATATGAGTGCAGATAGCATTGCCAGCTATCTTAAATTTAAAAGTGATTTGTTTTTCTGTTCTCAAACTGTATTTGAATAATTGCCTCTGCAGTTTACATTTTAAGTGCAGACCTAGGATTGATAAGCATGTGGCAGAAACTGAGAAATAAGGAAAGTTGTTGTTTTGATCCAGAGGGGCAAAATCTCATGAATAATCTTTTAATCATTTTTTTTCTTTTGTAAAATCAGTCTCTTAAGGTGTGGAACTACAGTTTATGTTTTTTCTGAAGGCCCCACCCATTTTTTGTATTTCTCAAGCTGTAATCTTTACTGTGAGCATTTGTACATAAAGGTTCCTCTCTTTGGAAACTGCATGTCCAATGGTTTACATCCAACTCTATCCTTTCATTCCTTATCTTTCTTTATCTGACATGCATCCTCAGGAGAATTCCCTCTTCTAATTCTTGAAACTCCCCTGTGTCAAGTCCCTGTTTGGGCACCAAATGCTGCAACCCATGGATTGAACCCTAAATAGTGCCAAGGGGAAATAGGGGATTAACAAAGACACACAAACCTTTACAAATAGAAATCTGGGACCAGGTGGGACACCAAATTCTACTGGAATAAACAGTGACCAAGAGCTAGCACAGTATGTTTGTTAAATAGGTTTTATCTCTGAGATTGGTAGGCAGGACTCAGGAATGTATAGGAAGGGTTTTCTGAAGTGTTTAGATATTGCTCAATGAGGTATAGATAACGCATCTCTAGGGTGTGTTTGAATTGCATATTGAGGGGTGTAGGAAGGGTTTTTGATGGAGTAAGGAGGGCTTTCTAAGGTGTGTATGGAGGTGACTTTGAGGTATGCAATAAGGGCACTCTGGAGGGTGAAGAGAGGGCCCATGGAGGCATACAAGAGGGTTAAATGAGGTATGTATGAAGCCTCCTTGATGTGTCAGAGTGCTCCCTTAGGGAAGTAAGAAGGGTTGTTTGATATGTATAGAGAAGGCCTCTGTAATGAGTAGAAAGAGCTTTCAGAGTTGTGCAGTGAGGACTCATTTTGATTTACAGGGATGGATCTCTGAGGTGTGTAGAGACTGCTCTTGAGGTGAGTAGTGTAAGGTGGGCAATCATATTTGTAGGGATGCTTCTGTAAACTGTGTAGAGTGCTCTATGAGTTGTGTAGGACGGTACTATGAGGTGTGTCAGAGGTTCCTTGAAGTGTGAGTAGGTAAGGATCACTGAGATGTATAGGGAGGGCAATCTGAGGTGAGTAGAAAGGGCTCACTGAGTCATGTACAGAGGGGCTTCTGTGTTGTGTAGTGAGAGTTTTATGAGTTGAGTAGGGAGGACACATGAAGGTGTAAAAGAAGAGCTCTGTGAGGTATGTAACAGGGCTCAGTGAAGTGTGAAGAGAGGGCTCTGAGGTATGTTGAAGGACTTTCTAACCTGTATAGAGGGAGGGTGTGTGAGGTGCGTAGAGAAGACTATCTGAGATGAGTAGGGAGAACTGTCTGAGATTTGTAGTGTAGGTTCTCTGTAGTGTGTGGGGAGAAAAGTTTGAGGTGCGTACAGAGAACTCTCTGAGGTGTGCAGAAAAGACTCTTCATTTGAGTAGGAGTACTTACTGTGGTGTATAGGGAGGTGATATTGTGGTGTGTAGGAATGGCTGCCTGAGGTATATAGGGTGGGCTCTTGGGTGGGCAATCTTGGGTGCATAGAAGGATAATTAGAGAGGACACACTGAGGTATGAAAGGGGGCTCTGGAGTGTGTGTAACAGGACTTCCTGTAGTGTGATAAGTAGGTTTTCTGAGGTGTGTAGAGAGCCTGTGTGTAGTGTGTAAAGAGAATTATCATCACTTTATAAGGTGAGTGGGAGTGTTAAGGTGAGTAAGGAGGACTTACTTACTTGAGGTGTATAAGGAAGTCCTCTGTGGTGAGTAAAATGAGGTCTCTGAGGTGTCGTGTGTATTCTCTGAGATGAGAAGGGCACTCTGAGATATTTATGAGTACTGGCAAAGGAGTAGAATGGGAACTCACTGAGTTATGTCAGGACATTTTTCTGAGGTGTTTGTGGACTGTTCTTGGAGTGAATAGTGTAGTGAGAGGTGTGTAATGAGAGCTTTCTGAGGTTTGTAGGGGGAGCCTCTGAGTTGTTCAGGGAGGGTTTATATGATGTGTGTAGTTGGGCTATGTGAGGTGTATTAAGGGACTCCTTGCTGTGTAGGAGGACCCTCTTTTTTTTTATTAGCGATGGCTCACTTAGATGTATAGGGAGGGTGCACTAAGGTGAAAAGAAAGGGCTCAGTGAGTTGTGTAATGAGAGACTTCTGAGGTGAGTAGTGACTGTTCTCCAAGATAAGTAGGAAAGACACATAGATGTTGAATGGAGGGCTCTCTATGGTGTGTAGTTAGAACACTCCAAGATGAGTAGGGTGGGCACTGTGAGTTTTGTAGGCTAGGTTCTCTGAGGTACTTAGCATGGTCTCCATGAGGTGTACAGGAGAAATCTATGAAGGGTGTAGGGGGTTGTTTTGACTAATTAAGAGGGCTATGTCAGTTTGGTAGAAAGAGTCCCTGAAGAGAGTTGTGAGACCCCTCTCAGATTAGTAGGGAGATTACACTCTGCTTTTAATGGGAGGGTTCTTTGAAGAGAGTAGAAGGAATTTCTGAGGTGTACAGGGAAGACACTCAAGAGAGTATCACGAGTACTTTAGTCTGTGTCAGTAAGCCTGTTGGTTGTGTGCAGGGAGGGATATGTGGTGAGTAGTCAGGGGTATCTGAGATATGTAGTTAGTGTTTTCTTAGTTTTGTAGGAAAGGTATCCTGAGGTTTGTGTGGAAGGCTCTCTGAGATTGTGAAAACCTTGCTGGTGTATATTGGGTGGGCAATTCAAGGTGTTTAGGAATTGCTCAATGAGTTGTGAAGAAAGTCCATGTATGTTGTGTTTTCTACAGCCCTCTGAGGTATTTAGAAAGAGCACCTGATGTGAGCAGGGATGGTATTCTGAGCTGTGTTAGGGAGGTTTACTTGTGAGTAGAGAGATCTACCTGGGGTATGTACGTAAGTTTCTTTGAAGTATGTAGGAAGGACTCTGAATTGAGAAGAAAGGACTGAGTTGTGTCAGGAGGGCATGCAAAGGAGTAGATTGAGGATTGCCTGATGTGTTTAGGGACATCTTTCTTAGGTGTGTATAGACTAGTCTTGAGGTGAGTAATGAGGACTTTCTGAGATATGTAGGGAGAGCACTCAGGTGTGTAGGAGGACTCTCTGAAGTTTGTAGGGAGTGGATTCTGGGTGGTGTAGGGAGGGTTTTATGATGTGTAGGAGGGTTCTATAAAGTGTGTCAGATGGCTCCTCGACATTTGTGGGTGGGCCCCCTAAGGTAATTAGGAAGAACTCACTAAGGTTTATATGGAGGGTGCACTGAGGTCTGTATAATTGGTTTAGTGAATTATGCAGAGAAACTTCTGTGGTAATTAGTGAGAGTTCTCTGAGATTAGTATTAAGGACACACAGATGTTGCAGGAAGGCCTCTATGAGTTGTGTAGAGAGAGTTCTCTTAGGTCTGTAGGAGGTCTTCATAAGGTGTGAAGGAGGGCACTTGACCTGAGTGGGAGTGTGCCCTTTAGTCAATAAGGAGTGTTAATTGAGGTGCATAAAGACATCCTCTGTATAGAATTAAAAGGACTTTTTGTGGTGTGTAGACAGTTGAACTTGAGGTGTGTACTAGAGACACTCTGAGGAGTGTAGGGATGGCCTTTGATGGAGGTATGGAGGGTACTCTAAAGTGTGTAGGAGTGCTATATGAGGTGGATAGGAGAACTCCTTGATGTGAATTGGAATGTTCCCTAAGGTGAATAAGGAGGTTTATGGGAAGGCTTCTGTGGTGAGTAGATTCTCTGAGATATATAGGGAGGGCTCACTGAAGTCTGTTGTGAGAGAGTCTAAAGTACGTAGGAGGTCTTTATAAGGTATGTAGGAGGGCTCTTTGATGTGAGTGGGAGTGCACCTTAAGGTGCATAAGGAGGGTTATTTGAGGTGTATAGGAATGTCTGCGGTGAGTAGGAAGGGCTCTCTGAAGTGAATGATGGTTCTCTGAGATGAGTAGAAAGGCATTCTGATATGTTTAGAAAGTGCTTGCAAAAAGTTAAGTGAGGATTCACTGAGGTGTATAGGACATAATTTTGGGGTGAGTAGTGAGAGCATTCAGAGATGTGTAGGTGGGCACTCTGTGGTGTGTTGGGAGAGATCTCTGCTTAATAGGGAAGAGGCTCTAAGCTGTTCAGGGAGGGCTCTATGACATGTGTAGAAGGGTTGTATGATGTGTGTCAAAGGGCTCCTTTAGGTGTGTGGGAGGGTCAACTGCAGTTATTAAGGAGGTCTCCCTGAGGTGTTTGTGGAGGGCACTCTGAGGAGAGCAGAAAATGTTCAGTTAGTGGGATCCAGAGGGTCTTCTGAAGTGAGTAGGGAGAGTTTTCTGAGATGAGTATGGAAGAAAGAGTGATGTTAAAGGGAGGACTTTATGAGGTGTGGGGTCATTACTCTCTGTGGTGTGTAGCTTCCTACTCACTGAGATGAGCAGGACAATTTCTCTTTGTTTTGTAGTATGGAATGTGTGATGTGGATAGGGATGGTTCTCTGAGGTGTGTAGGGAGAGCTCCAGAGATATGTAGAAATATCAGTTGATATGAGTAGGGAGGGCTTTCTGAGGTGTGTAGGGAGATACTTTTGTGGTGTGTAGGATGGTCTCTCTGAGGTGTGAAGAGAGGGTTCCTTGTGGTTTGTAGTGAGGGCTCACACAGGTATGTAGAGTGAATATTCTGAAGTGTGTAGGAGGGTCATATAAGGTGTAAGTAAGAGTGTTCCCTAAGAGGAGTAAGAAGGGCTATTTGAGATGCATATGGAAGGCCTATATTTTGAATAGAAAATGCACTGTTAGGTATAGTGAGGGTGCTTGGAGATAAGTACTAGGGCACTCTGAGGTATTTAGTGAGGGATTACAAAGGAGTAGAGTGAGAATACAAGATTGTAGGAACATATTTCTAAGTTGGGTAAAGACTATTGTTGGAGTGATTAGTGATCACTGAGATGTATACGGAGGGCACTCTGAGTTGTATCAGGAGGGATAGCTTAGGTTTGTAGGGACAGACACTGAGCTGTATAGTGAGGTCTATATGACATGTGTAAAAGTTTTCTATGAGGTGTGTGAGAGGGCTCCTTGATGTTTGTGGGAGGGCCTCCTGAGGTAATTATGTAGAGCTCACTGAGGTATTTATGAGGTCAGTTTGAGGTGAGCAGAGAAGGCTCAGTGAGTTGGTTATGGGGACTTCTGAGGTGAGTAGTGAGAGTTACAATGTTGGTTCTTTTAAAAAATATTTTTAGTTGTAGATGGACACAATACTTTTATTTTACTTATTTATTTTTATGTGGTGATGAGGATGAAACCCAGTGTCTCACACATGCCAGGCAAGTGTTCTACCATGGAACTACAATCACATCCCCAGCATTGCTTGTTTTGTGACTGACAGTTCAGTTATAATAATGTCTCCAAGGTTCATGAGTGACTCCCTTAGACATTTATTTTCCTGTTCCAGGATGAATAATATTCCATGGTGTGACCACACAACATTTTGTGTATACACTAATTTACTTTTGGGAATTGAGTTGTTTTCAATGTGGATTATTATTAGTAATGCTACTCTGAGTACTGGTGTACATAATCGTAACATGAGTTCCTACATTCAATTATTTTTAACAAATCAATGAAAGGACATTGATAAGGTGGTAATGCATAGCATTAAATATTGACATATTGAACTGGACAAATACAGTTAATTGGAGCATTTATTTAAAAGTACTATATACTCTTAATGTGTTTATAAGTGACTAACTCATGCTCTGAAGGTGACACTCACTTTATAAGAACCACTTGCTGACCCAAAGCAGATAGCTTGGGCCTTTGTGTTAAATCAAAATGGCCCATGATTGACATTTATATGACATATTTTTATGCACATATATCAAAGTAAACAGATAACAAAACATGCATATCTTTATATTGATTTAGTTCAGAGAGCATATATTCTATGTCATGATTTATTCTTCAGAAGCCAGTGTATTGACACATTATGAGACCTTATCAATAACTTAGTAGTTAAATATGTACTATCTTCCCCCTGAATATTTCAACAAGTTAATAATTTGTTATTCAGTACAGAGGAGCAGGAAAGAACTTTTGGCATAGTCACTGGCTACCATCATCTGGATAGAATGACACACATATTTATTGTTAGACATAGTTCTTGAGGAGGAGAAGATGCAGTCCAAACAGTACATGAGCACAAAGAACCTCATGAGTAGCTGGATAGTCCAGGTGGCCCTATCTACAGGGGATGCTTTTGGAAAAAGGCAGGTACTGTGAAGATGCTGAAAGTGATTCTTATGTCTGGCCACGAGGGTCACCATGTACCCACTTGAGAGGGCCACGAACCCTATAAGAAAAACATCCTGTAATGCACCTAGTATGAAAAATAGATGTTGGAGGAAGTAACTCATTGGTAAAATCATGCAGGACTCAGTAGTAAATACAAGACCATGTGAAGTCACATTGAGGGTGGCAGTAGAAGGGAATGAGAAGTGAGCACTCAAGGACATGTAGAAGACCCAGAGGAACACAAGGGAAGATAGAATCTGATGTGGAGATATATGTTTGAACTTTGCCAAGCAGAAGTTTGTAGGGTTGAAAGTGATGACCTGGATGATACTCAGCAGGCAGGTGGCACAAATAGGCCCCTCGAAAACTTGTACAAATAGATTAGTGATTTACATTTTATGTATCCCAAATATTCTGAGACAAAAAAATCTGACATTATGAACCCCATAAAATTATCAATTATTAGGTGTACTAGGGCTAAGAGACAAATGATGAAGTTGGTGGGTTTTAACCTGTGCTGAAGAAAAAATAAGAAGATGTGGAAGAAAAGAAGGATGGTGTTGGCTGAGATCTCAATGCCAACTTCAGAGAAAAATAAATTTCTTATGCTATTAAAGTCATATAGTTTTCATCTTTTGGGCAAGGAATTATTGTGGGAAGCTTTCCTTATCTAGCAGAATCAGATGGTTCTTTGTCTAGTTCTGTTAAGAGGATGGCTCCCCTAACTCCACCCTATTCTATCCATCACAAAAGAAGCTCCTCTCAGTCTTGTCCCCAGTCTTGTGTATCTATAAATAATAGAGAGTAGGGTTACTCCATGTTTTGAGAGACCAGTGCTGGTATGGCCAGATCCATCACAGCCCTTCTCATTAAAAAAAAAAAAAAAAAAAAGAAGTATTGGTTCTTGTGTGATTATTGAGTAGATAAGTTTATGGGTAATTGATTTACAGCCAATATAATCCTCCTGCAATTAACCCTTTTCTCATCCATGTGGAATGTTGATGAAAGACCCCCACATTTGGTGCCTGAATAGTGAGAGTTTGAGAAGTTTTTAGGAGAAAAAATAAAGGTAAGGTGTTGGCCTCTTTCCCATGGGAAGTACATGCATTCATATTCATAAGTTTAATAGTAAGAAAGAAAAGGGAAATTGATTTTGTGATGTTAAGCATGGGGAATTTTATCTCTACAGAGAAAGAAACAAAAATAAATTTATTTAGCGCTATTCAATATTTAGCCAGAGTGAAAATTCAGTGGAAAGAACACAACTCCCACAGTTCTTGAAATGTAAATGGAGAACTGGCCGCTTTAAATACTGCAGAGTTGATCAGGCAGGTCTGCCTGCATCTCTGACTGTATGAGACTGAGGCCTAACTTCACTTATATAGGTGCAAAAGTTTAGAATCCTGGGAAGAAAAAATATCCTAATCAGGATTTAAGGGTGAATCTCTATGGAGAAAGTTACTTAGCTATACTGAAAATGACCTTAAAACAGAAGGGACACTATGTAGAAAGAGCTGATCTTGCTCAATTCTTAGAGGAGGTTCATAAAATTAGTACATGATTTTCTGAGGAAGTATTGCTTGATTTACATACTTGTGAAAAACTAGTCAAGGAATTCTATGTAGCTTTTATCTCCACTAACATGCCTAAGAGTACAGTTGAAAATGTAGAGAGAGTTTGGATGTAATAAAAACTTGCTTTTATTTGGATCAAGATACTGATTTATGGGCTTTGGGAGATTTAATCAGGGGACTTAGAAATGCTGTTAAGAACTTTAAATTAAAAGTCAGAAATATTCATCCTTCAGGACCTCTTTGTCTTCTAGGAACATATTTAAAAATTTTTAGTAGTTAAGCAGTTCCCCTTGACAGAGATACTGAAGGTTGGTGGCAAAATTTCTATTCAGAGGACTGGATGGCATTCAGATGTAGAGGAGGATAAGTTAGCATGGGAAATCTATAATTTACATTTGGAAGGTCCTGCACTAGTGCCCCATCTTATTCCTAGGGTAGGACTTAAAGTCACAAGGCCAAGAATCCCTACCACTCTTAATATGGCAAAAAAGGAATTAGCAAAATTCAGATTATAATATAAAGCTGCTACTCTGCTCTTTACGCTGCAGTCATTTCCCCACCTCCCAACTACTTGTCAGTCTGTGAACATCCTAGGTAGCTATTGGTTCTCAATCTGCTTGCAAGTATCCTTCTCTGTTATTGTCCCCTGTTAGCCCGGCGGAATTCAACTGCTTAAGGATAGCTTCCCCGCCATCTTTTCTCATGCTTTTCTCTTCTCATCTCCTCAATTTCATGCTTCTCTCTCTCCTCCTCACTTTTATGCTGTCTCCTCCATTTCTCTCTCTTCTGCGTGTACGTCTTTCTCTTTTCCTCTAATTTTCTCTCTTACCCTGCAGGGAGACACTCTGTTTGCTTAATAAACCCTCTTATGTCAATTCCCATGTCCAGCATGGTTTTCTGGGTTCTTACACAGATTATAACCTATTTTTTAGCTAAATGATTTTCAAAGTTCTGAAGGGCCAAAAAGAACTCATGCATCTATTCCTTTTACAACAGCAAGGGAGTTAAAATCTGCATGCTCTGTGTATGAAGCAAACACGACATTCGTACTGAACTTCTTACAATAAAAATGTAATGAGGCCCTACCACCTAACAGTTGGTTCCTGCTAGCTAGCTCCTGCCTTTCTGAAGATGAGTATTTAACATAGAAATCCAACTGGATAGAGCATTGTTCAGATCAGGTAGGAATTAATAAACTGAATGAAGTTCAGTTTACCTTAGATAGGCTTACCAGGTCAGGACAATTTGCTGATTTGGAACAACAATTGACTTATGATTTGCAAACTTATGCTTTAATAAGTGCATATGCACAAAGAGCATGGAGAGAATTACCTGCCCCGGGAGAGAAAACTCTCTAGACTCCAACCAAATTTGGCAAAGTTCAGAGAAAAAAAATTCAGACTTTGTGGCATGTTTATAACGAGCAGCAAACTGGTCAATGATCCAAGTACTTCTGAGATTTAAGTTGGACAACTGGCTTTTCTACATGCTAATAGAGTTTGCAAAGAGGTGATTTGGGCACATGGTGAGAAGGGGAAAATATTAGATTACATTCATCTTTGTTCCAATGTTGAACTAATGTGCTAAGAAGATGTAGAAATGGCTGCCTCTGTAAAACAAATCATACAGTTTGCTTTAAAGGAGACAAATTCTAAGAAACAATTTTTAGCTGTGGCAAAAAGTCACACTAGAGACTGTAAATGGCCACAAAAGTCAAAAAATGTTCCAGCCATTGGGCTAAGGAGTGCCATGCCCAGATAGGCATAACTGAGCAACCTGGGCCTACTCAAATACAAAACTGGAAGTGGGGACAGCTCCGGGTCCCACCAGGCAATGAGGGCATCACTTTCCATTCCGGAGCAGTCATTGGTTCCAGCTCAACCATTACTCAATCTAGTCCAGCCTCCTTATGTGCAGGCCCAGTTTAAAAATGCCTTCAAGACACCTTTCTCTGTGGAGCAAAAATTCTGGACCTCAATCTCAACTCAAAGTTTATACTGACTCCAGAAATGGCTTAAATAAATGATTCCTATGGGTATTTATGGCCCTTTACCACCAGATGCCATGAGTGTA
This sequence comes from Sciurus carolinensis, assembly GCF_902686445.1. NCBI lineage: Eukaryota > Metazoa > Chordata > Mammalia > Rodentia > Sciuridae > Sciurus > Sciurus carolinensis. The sequence goes on along the minus strand of NW_025920586.1, from coordinate 31,459 downwards.
ATACTGGATAGGGGTAATTTAACTTCAAAAGATCAAGTGTTACCAGTTATTCTTGATAAAAATTTTAATGGAAAATAAGATCTTATAATTTTCTTTGACATCTAAACCTGTCCTGAAAATAGGAATAGTTGTAATGCTCTCAGCATCAAGTTTTTGCTGGAACCAGTAATCTCTCCCTTAGCTCCTTATAGAACTAAGTGAAGGCTTACATTGAAATATAAGTGGAAGAAACCTGAAGGTTCAGTAGAAGACCAGTCTCAAACCCAAGAAAAAAAGGTGTCTTTTACTTCAATTCCAACTAAACTAAAAAGTAAATTGTATGGTGCTTTACTAAAATAATTAATGACTGTGTCATTTTTCCAGGACTCTTCCTTTTTTTCCTTAAACTCTATATTTTTTGAGCTTATGACCTTTTCTCAATCAGTCCTATTTTTAATTCAAATAGAGTGAACATCTGTTACACTGCAATGGATATTCACATATAAAAACTATAAGACATTTGCTTTCGTGTTATGTGTATGTTATGTTGGCTCTCCATATATGAGCAGCCAAAAATCATGTACATGATATCAATATTGATATATAATATCAATTATACATATAATTAAAAAATGGATCCAGATACCTTTAATTCAAGTGATTTAAAAAGGTTTAATTTAAATTGGGTAAGCAAATGAAAGTAAAATGTCTTTAAAATTACTTAACACAAAAGTCTCTAGGTGGTTCCACTATTAAAATGTTGTGGTCTATAAAATACCTAATATTAATTGTTTCTAGGACTTTTCTTCAACAGGAAGGAGAGGACAATTACTTTTCAATGCACTTGTCTAATATGTTGGTTTTTACAGTAAAATAAGTAAGTTAGATTTGACATATATGGGATTACTCAAATGTGTTTGTTAGAGACATCTGACTAATTTACAAAAGTTAAAATGCTAACTATTAAATAATATTGAGTACCTTGTCTCCTTAAATTCCATGGGGTAACATACTTAAACATTATTGGTGTTTTCACAGATTGGTAAATAAAAAGGGGTTTAAAATTGCTTTGTATCATCACTAAAAACAATGTTACTAAGAGTTAAGTCCTAACAGGTACAATTCTATATACAAAGAAATCCAAAATTTTCAACTGTGTTTTAATTAGAGTACTGTAGATAACATAAAATATTTTATCTTATTAAAATGGAGTCATTCATCTAAATTCAAAAATTTTATGAGTTATTTCAGAGTGTGAACAAAAAGGAGGCAAAAGATAGGAGAGACAAAAATGAAAGGTTCTAGGTTTGGAAATATGTTTAGTAGAAGGAAAAGTACTTCTGGATATGAAAGTCTTTGTGTGATGAAATACACCAGGGTCTAAGTAAGTGCTAAGAAAGTCGGTGAGTAAATAAAGGGCAAATTTCAAAAAGGTTGTGTGTAACAAAATTGGTTATATATATGTGAGACAATCAATTAAAACTATTTAAGATTTATTCTAAGGTCAAATACTAATGTACTGACATAAATCAAAGTTTAATCCATATGTTAAAGTGACATGAATTTCTTTAAAACACTAATTTACTCTTAACATTGTGTCTGTTAAGTTTTATTCTTAAGAACCATTAGAATTAAAAATTAAGTTTTTTTTTTATTGTAAACAAATGGGATACATGTTTTTTCTCTGTCTGTACATGGCGTAAAGGCATACCATTTGTGTAATCATAAATTTACATAGGGTAATGTTGTTTGATTCATTCTGCCATTTTTTCCCTTCCCCCCTCCCCTCCCACCCTTCCCCTCCATCTATACAGTCCTTCCTTCCTCCATTCCTGCCCCCCTCCCTAAACCCAACTCCAACCCCAACACTAACCCTTCCCACCCCCCATTATGTGACATCATCCACTTATTAGCGATATCATTCGACCTTTGGTTTTTTGAAATTGGCTTATCTCACTTAGCATGATATTCTCCAGTTTCCTCCATTTGCCTGCAAATGCCATAATTTTATCATTCTTTATGGCTGAGTAATATTCCATTGTATATATATACCACATTTTCTTTATCCATTCATCAATTGAAGGACATCTAGGTTGGTTCCACAATCTGGCTATTGTGAACTGAGCAGCTATGAACATTGATGTGGCTGTATCTCTGTAATATGCTGATTTTAAGTCCTTTGGGTATAGGCCAAGGAGTGGGATAGCTGGGTAAAATGGTGGTTCCATTCCAAGTTTTCTAAGGAATCTCCACACTGCTTTCCAGAGTGGCTGCACAAATTTGCAGCCCCACCAGCAATGTAAGAGTGTACCTTTCTCCCCACATCCTCGCCAACACCTGTTGTTGCTTGTATTCTTGATAATTGCCATTCTAATTGGGGTGAGATGGAATGTTAAGGTGGTTTTGATTTGCATTTCTCTTATTACTAGAGATGTTGAACATTTTTCCATATGTTTGTTGATTGCTTGTATATCATCTTCTGTGAAGTGTCTATTCATTTCCTTAGCCCATTTGTAAGTTGGATTATTTACATTCTTGGTGTAGAGTTTTTTGAGTTCTTTATAGATTCTGGAGATTAGCGCTCTATCTGAAGTATGATTGGCAAAGATTTTCTCCCACTCTGTAGCCTCTTTCTTTGCATTGCTGATAGTTTCCTTTGCTGAGAGAAAGCTTTTTAGTTTGCATCTATCCCAGTTATTAATTCTTGCTTTTATTTCTTGTGCTATGGGAGTCCTGTTGAGGAAGTCTGGTCCTAAGCCGACATGTTGAAGCTCTGGACCTACTTTTTCTTCTATAAGACGCAAGGTCTCTGGTCTGATTCCGAGATCCTTAATCCATTTTGAGTTTAGTTTCGTGCATGGTGAGAGATATGGGTTTAGTTTCATTCTGTTGCATATGGATTTCCAATTCTCCCAGCACCATTTGTTGAAGAGACTATCTTTTCTCCATTGCATATTTTTGGCCCCTTTGTCTAGTATGAGAAAATTGTATTTATTTGGGTTTGTGTCCGTGTACTCTATTCTGTACCATTGATCCACCTTTCTATTTTGGTACCAATACCATGCCGTTTTTGTTACTGTTGCTTTGTAGTAGAGTTGAAGATCTGGTATTGCGATACCCCCTGCTTCACTCTTTCTGCCAAGGATTGCTTTAGCTATTCTGGGTTTTTTATTCTTCCAGATGAATTTCATAATTGCTTGCTCTATTTCTGAAAGGTACATCATTGGGATTTTAATTGGAATTGCATTGAATCTGTATAGCACTTTTGGTAGTATGGCCATTTTGACAATATTAATTCTTCCTATCCAAGAACATGGGAGATCTTTCCATCTTCTAAGGTTTTCTTGAATTTCTTTCTTTAGTGTTCTGTAGTTCTCATTGTAGAGGTCTTTCACCTCTTTTGTGAGATTGATTCCCAAATACTTTATTTTTTTCGAAGCTATTGTGAATGGGGTAGTTTTCCTAATTTCTCTTTCTGAAGATTCATCGCTTATATATAAAAATGCCTTAGATAAATGTGCATTGATCTTATATCCCGCTACTTTACTGAATTCACTTATGAGATCTAAAAGTTTTCTGGTGGAATTTCCTGGTTCCTCTAAGTATACCATCATATCATCAGCAAATAGGGATAGTTTGAGTTCTTCTTTTCCTATTCGTATCCCTTTAATTTCGTTGGTCTGTCTAATTGCTCTGGCTAGAGTTTCAAGGACGATATTGAATAGAAATGGTGAAAGAGGGCATCCCTGCCTTGTTCCAGTTTTTAGAGGGAATGCTTTCAGTTTTTCACCATTTAGAATGATATTAGCCATGGGTTTAGCGTAGATGGCCTTTACAATGTTAAGGAATGTTCCCACTATCCCTATTTTTTCTAGTGTTTTGAGCATGAAGGGGTGCTGTATTTTATCAAATGCTTTTTCTGCATCTATTGAAATAATCATGTGATTCTTGACTTTAAGTCTATTGATATGGTGAATGACATTTATTGATTTCCTGATGTTGAACCAACCTTGCATCCCTGGGATGAAACCCACTTGATCATGGTGCACTATCTTTTTAATATGTTTTTGTATGCGATTTGCTAAAATTTTGTTTAGAATTTTTGCGTCGATGTTCATTAAGGATATTGGTATGAAATTTTCTTTCCTTGATGTGTCTCTGTCTGGTTTAGGAATCAGGGTAATATTGGCTTCATAGAATGAGTTTGGGAGAGTTCCCTCCTCTTCTATTTTCTGGAATACTTTGAGAAGTATTGGAATGAGTTCTTCTTTAAAAGTTTTGTAGAACTCGGCTGAGAACCCATCTGGTCCTGGACTTTTCTTTGTTGGAAGGCTTTTGATGACTTTTTCTATTTCATTACTTGAAATTGGTCTATTTAAATTGTGTATGTCCTCCTTGTTCAGTTTAGGCAATTCATATGTCTCTGGAAACCTGTTGATGTCTTCGAAATTTTCTATTTTGTTGGAGTATAGATTTTCAAAATAGCTTCTAATTATGTTTTGTATTTCAGTCGTGTCTGTTGTGATATTTCCTTGTTCATTCCGAGTTTTAGTGATTTGGGTTTTCTCTCGTCTTCTCTTTGTTAGTGTGGCTAAAGGTTTATCAATTTTGTTTATTTTTTCGAAGAACCAACTATTTATTTTGTCAATTTTTTGTATTGTTTCTTTCGTTTCAATTTCGTTGATTTCAGCTCTCAGTTTAACTATTTCCTGTCTTCTACTACTTTTGGTGTTGGTCTGTTCTTCTTTTTCTAGGGCTTTGAGCTGTAGTGTTAGGTCATTTATTTTTTGAGTTTTACTTCTTTTATTAAATGCGCTCCATGAAATAAATCTTCCTCTAAGTACCGCTTTCATAGTGTCCCAGAGATTTTGATATGATGTTTCTTTGTTCTCATTTACCTCTAAGAATTTTTTAATTTCCTTCCTAATATCTTCTGTTATCCATTCATCATATAGTAGCATATTGTTTAATCTCCAGGTGTTGGAGTAGTTTCTGTTTTTTACTCTTTCATTAATTTGTAACTTCAATCCATTATGATCTGATAGAATACAAGGTAGTGTCTCTATCTTCTTGTATTTGCTGACATTAGCTTTGTGGCATAATATATGGTCTATTTTAGAGAAGGATCCATGTGCTGCTGAGAAGAAAGTGTATTCGCTCTTGGTTGGATGGTATATTCTATAAATGTCTGTTAAGTCTAAATTATTGATTGTGTTATTGAGATCTATGGTTTCTTTGTTCAATTTTTGTTTGGATGATCTGTCCAGTGGTGAGAGAGGCATGTTAAAATCACCTAGTATTATTGTGTTATGGTCTATTTGGTTTCTAAAATTGAGAAGGATTTGTTTGACATACATGGATGAGCCACTGTTTGGGGCATAGATGTTTATGATTGTTATATCTTGCTGATTTATGCTTCCCTTAAGCAGTATGAAATGTCCTTCTTTATCCCTTCTGACTAACTTTGGCTTGAAGTCCACATTATCTGAAATGAGGATGGATACTCCAGCTTTTTTGCTGAGTCTACGTGCATGGTATGTTTTTCCCCATCCTTTCACCTTTAGTCTATGGGTATCTCTTTCTATGAGGTGAGTCTCTTGCAGGCAACATATTGTTGGATCTTTCTTTTTAATCCAATCTGCCAGTCTATGTCTTTTGATTGATGAATTCAGGCCATTAACATTCAGGGTTATTATTGAGATATGATTTGTATTCCCAGTCATTTGGTTCATATTTAAAATTTTTGACACATCTTGGTTCCTCCTTTATTTGACAGTTCCTTTAGGATAATTCCTCCCTTTGCTGATTTGCTTCTTTGTTTTTTATCTCTTCCTCATGAAATATTTTGCTGAGAATGTTCTGAAATGCTGGCATTCTTTTTGTAAATTCCTTTAGCTTTTGTTTATCATGGAATGATCTTATTTCATCGTCAAATTTGAAGGTAAGTTTTGCTGGGTATAAGATTCTTGGTTGGCATCCATTTTCTTTCAGAGCTTGAAAAATGTTGTTCCAGGCCCTTCTAGCCTTTAGGGTCTGGATTGAAAAATCTGCTGATATCTGTATTGGCTTCCCCCTGAATGTAATTTGGTTCTTTTCTCTCACAGCCTTTAAAATTCTGCCTTTATTTTGTATGTTAGGTATTTTCATTATAATGTGCCTTGGTGTGGGTCTGTTGTAATTTTGTGTATTTGGAGTCCTATAAGCCTCTTGGACTTGATCTTCCATTTCATTCTTCAGATTTGGGAAATTTTCTGATATTATTTCTTCAAATAGATTGTTCATTCCTTTGGTTTGTTTCTCTCAGCCTTCCTCAATCCCAATAATTCTCAAATTTGGCCTTTTCATGATATCCCATAGTTTTTGGAGATTCTTTTCATGATTTCTCACCATCTTCTCTGTTTGTTCAACTTTGTTTTCGAGGTTAAATATTTTGTCTTCAATATCTGAAGTTCTGTTTTCCAGGTGTTCTATCCTATTGGTTATGCTTTCTATGGAGTTCTTAATTTGGTTTATTGTTTCCTTCATTTCAAGGATTTCTGTTTGGTTTTTTTTCAATATCTCTAACTCTTTATTGAAATGATCTTTTGCTTCCTGAATTTGCTCTGTTAACTGTCGATTGGTGTGATCGTTCAATGCCTGCATTTGCTCTTTCATCTCATCGTTTGCTTCCCTAATCATTTTAATTATGTACATTCTGAACTCCCTTTCTGTCATTTCTTCTGCCATGCTGTTGTTGGATTTTATTGATGTAACATCTAGATTTGTTTGGGGCATTTTCTTCCCTTGTTTTCTCATATTGTTCAGGGATCAGTGGGTCATTAAGATGTTGCAGATTTCCTCTATCAACTTATAATGTCCCTGAAGATTGCTAGTATATCCCTTCTTATCCTTCAGTAGCCTGAAGTCTTGGAGGAGGTTGATAATGCAGAGCTCCACGAAGAAGCTGCCTCTCTAGGTGTGGTAACCCTCAGGTGGCGTATATTCCCTGCTAGTGGGCAGAGGTGCCTCCACTTGTTGACCAATGGTCATCCAATGGGGAACTAGACTGTGGGCTGAGGCAAGGCCTGTTTGTGACTATGTCTCTGGCTATACCGTCCCTGTGGGAAAACCTCCCCCGACCGGGAAGAGTCACTCGGTGGGGACGTCTCGCTGGTCAGTTCCCCTCCTAGAGGTTCCCCTCAATCTACAACTACCACCTGGGCTGGGCTGTCTTCCTCTGCAACGATCCCAGGGGCCCGGACCTACGTCCTGGGCCTGGGAGCCTCACCCTTCGCAGGCGAGTCTCCTTAGACTGCCTCTCCCAGAGAATCTGCCCGCAGCCCTGGAAACTTCACTCCGCCCCTAGGCGTGTCTCTGTGCAGCTCTTCCAGCAAGAAGCCACCTAGCTCCTGGGACCCTGCTCTGCACCAATCGCCTGGCTATGCAGCCCCTCCCCTGAGCCACCACCTGGAGCCCCGTACAATAGCTCCGAGACCCAGAGACCCGCCACACACCTCCTCCTCCGGACAGCCGCCCGGTTTCTGACGGAGTCACTAGGAGTCCAAACAACTCATTTCAGGTCTCCTCCTCCCGCCAACCACCCGTAGCCCTAGGCAGTCACTCCAAGTCCAAGTGACCCGCCCTGTTCCTCTTCCTCCTCCTTGGGGTATCCCCCTGGGTGTTCAGGAGCGTTGGCTCGGAGACCAGGTGACTCACCATGCTCCTCCTCCAGGCAGGCCACCGGTGTTCAGGAGCGGTCGCTTTTAGTCCAATCAACTCTCCACTCGCCTCCTCCTCTAGCAACCGCCTGTGGTTCTGATGCAGTCACTCCCAGGCTAAGCGTCCCACTGCTCTCCTCCTCCAGGCAGGCCACCAGTGTTCTGGAGCAGCTGCTCCAAGTTCAAACAGCTCGTCACGCAGCTCCTCCTCCGGCAACCGCCCACGGCTCTGATGCCGTCACTCCCAGGTCAAGTAACACGCCGTGCTCCTCCTCCTCCGGGCAACCTCCTGGCACTCAGGAGCGCTCGCTCTGAGTTCAAACAGTTCACCACGCAGCTCCTCCTCTGGCAACCGCCTGTGGTTCTGATGCAGTCACTCCCAGACCAAGCGTCACGCCGCGCTCCTCCTCTTCCTCCAGGCAGTCCCCCGGCGCTCAGGAGCGCCCACTCTGAGTTCAAACAGCTCACCACGCAGCTCCTCCTCTGGCAACCGCCCATGGCTCTGTTGCAGTCACTCCTAGACCAAGCGTCCCGCCGGGCCTCTCCTCCTCCTCCGGGCAACCCCCCGGTGTTCAGAAGCGGTTGTTCTGGGTCCAAACAGCTCGCCACGCAGCTCCTCCCCAGGCAGCCACCCGGAGCCCCAGCGGCTGCTCGAGTCCAAGCACTATGCTGAGCTGCCTCCTCTACGATGATCCCAGTTGTCCGTGTTTACCGCTCCAGCGGGGGGAGGGGCGTCTTGCCGAGCAACTCCACTTCACAAATTCCCCATCCGGGACGCCTCCCCAACAGGAGAGACTCACCTGGCAGCTTTGAGTTGGTCCCAAGTCTCTCACTATGTCCTCTTTTGAATCTTGCATCGTGGAGCAGCGTGAAATGCAGCCGACCTCTAGTCCGCCATCTTGAAAAACGTTTTTTCATGTTTTTATGTATCTTTCCCTCTAGTTGTGCAGATCTAAGGTTTTTATAATAATGGTTAAACAACAACTGTTAGAGTATTGTACTATATTACAGAGTCTAAATTTTCCTTTAAAAACTAAACTTGGTTAATATAAAATATCAATTTAATTGTGGAGTGGTCACTCTTCTTTGTATATTAAATATGTTCATATCTTCCAGGTATACAAGTCTTTAAAGCAGAAAATTTATTAAATTGCTGTTCTCAAACTAGTCTGTAATGGTAACTTTGAACTTATAACCATAGTGAAATTTAGGGTATTTATTATATCATTTAATGTTTTATAAGAGAACCTGTTATCAATAAGATATATGTAAAATTTTATGTTATCTTCAACCGTGGAATAAAAATACACATTTTTGTCTAAAAATTAGTGACAGCCTGATTTGTTTAAGGGTTAATATCATGAAACATGAAAGCATTTTGTTACTTTTCTACATGAAAGGAAAGTTAAAAACTCTCTCAGCTTCTCCTTGATTTATGTTTTAGATGTAATGTCATACTGTGTTGACTGACTTTCATGTAGACTTGGGAAACAATGTATGTGATCTTTCTAATATAATGTTTAAAGAGGAGGCAGGCATCAGCTACAGAAATAGAATTCTTAGGATTTGTGAAGAGCCCCACCCTACCTGAAATAAAGCTCTGCCTCCCATCTTACTGCATGTTAGAAAGGCTCCAAAATAAGCCAGACTTCAGCTCATTTAAAATTATATTCAAAAGATTTTTTTTTGTTGTAAAATTACTGTGATCTGAAAGAGGGGAGTTAATGTATAACTCAGTCAAAATTCAAGAGAGTTATTACACAAACTAAGTGTTTTTACCATTTTTAGTCTCATTTTGAATTTTCCTTGGTAACTTTATAACTGTTGCCTGATTAATGTTTTGCAGAAGTACTGCTTCCAGAACAAACATCTTAAATTAATTTAAGATAATAAGGCATCACCTATAGGATAGATAAAATAACATAGATCCCAATTAAATAAAGAGGGGGTAAATAACTGTAAAGTTATAGACATTGAAGTTAAAGTCCAGTACTCTTGCTTTATGACTGGTGAGACTGGCTTACTGGATGTTTAAGATCAAACTTAGAGATTGAGATTAAATTAAAGGGGCCAAGAAAACCAATACTTGACTCTTCCTCAGAATCAACCTGAATCCAGTGAACAATGAACTTCTCTAAGGAGCCTTGAAACTCTGGGCCATGTGACCTCCTGATTACGGAGATTGTTGAGACCACTAGAGGAAGGAAAGCCAATCAGTGCACTTGCTGCTAAGGAGGATCATTGGGAAAAGGAGAAATTTCTGATGCTTCCAAGTGAAGCCACCTCAGCAAGGAGACCCTACCTAGTGGATGACACTAAAGGAGGTAAGAAGCTGCTCTCAAGTTCCCCACATGTGACCCCTGTGGGAACTCAGCTGACTCTTATGAGACAGGAACAGGTCAATTTTACCATCTTGGTCTTAAACCTCTAGCAAAACAGTTAAAACCAAAACAGTCATTCTTGGGCATTAAAAAAAGAAACAATAGTTATATGTAACTATTGGCATCAGATGCTTCCAATATTCAGCCCCCTCCACACCATTTTACAATCCAGATTGTCAGACTGCAAACATCCTACCCAGCCATTGGTCCACTTGTCAGCCTGTGAACTTTCTCAGCAGTCATTGGTCCATTGTTATTAGCCTGTGAAATTTGACTACTTAAGAGTTGCTCCACCACCATTCTCTCTCTCTCTCCCTTTCTCTCACTCTTATGCACACTGTCTCATTCTCTCTTTTTCTCTCTCTCTCCCCTTCTCACTCTCACTGGCTCTCTCACTCTCTCTCCTCCTCACTCTTTCTATCTCTCTCATTTTCTCTCTCTCTCTCTCTCTCTCTCTCTCTCTCTCTCTCTCTCTCTCTTTCTCTCTAACCCTGTGGGCAGACATTCTGCCTGTCTGCTTAATAAAATCTCTTGCACGAGTTCCCACATCCCAGGGTGGTTTCTGGATTCTTTCGTTGGTGCTGTCACTCGGATGGGCTCTTCTACTACCACTTAGGTGAGTGGAATCCCGTCTCTCACCCCAGACTTTCCATTCCCCCTGACACTTTTCTCCACATCCAGACACTTGCTTCAGATTGGTGTTTTCCCCTATGTCAACTTAAAAACTTCTCTGCTGATCTGAGATGCCATGGTTAATTATCTGGCAACCTCGAGGCAGTTGAGGACTGGGGGTTCATGGCTTTTACAGTTATGGCTGGCCCCCTTAGGTGACGTTGTCTGAAGGGTGTGTCCCCAATCTTTATGGTGGAGCTTTTCTCTCAGGGTCGAGGCTCCTCTTTGCTCTCTCTCAAAAATTCTAACATCAGGTCCTCAACTCTCAGCTTTTGCCCAGCATACCCTGATGGTCAGCTGATGAACCCATCACTATTTTGCCTTCTCATCTCCAGTCAACTAGTCTGTGACCTTGGGACGACTTGGACACTGACTCAGTTGTATCAGTCTCCACCATGGAATCTGGGTCCTACATTCTGTCAGATTCACCCCTGGGGTGTCTAATAGATAATATTAAACCCTTTGCATAATGCCTGGCCTAAAGCCACCAAAACTTATCCTTTAGATAATCAATCCAAAATGGCCATGAAATGGCATACAAACTTCTGTGAGTGAGCAGACAGATAGAAAGTGATTTCTGATCATCAATCTTTCTCTTTCTTGTACACTAAACATGATCTTTGCTCTTCCTGCAAACCCAAACACCTCCTTTTGTTTCTTTTCCCCCTCTTAATCCCTTCTCATCCTCCACTTCCATGCAGCTAACAAACCACCTCCATACTGGTCCACTGCAGTAGAGGCTCCTCTAGCCCCTGCTCCTCCATCTCCTTTGCCCCATTCTGTTTCTGCTTCCATTCCCCTGCCCAGCCCACCCAGTCCTCCTGCTATGAGATCCTACACATATTTTCTAGTACCCCTACTGGAGATGACTGGTGTGGAGGGAGTAACCATAACCAGCCCATCAACCAGTGGCATGTCACAGTAAGGAGTATGATATATCAACCCCATTTCTCAAAAGTAGTGGGAGACAATGTTTCATAATTTTCTACATCCAAACCTGACCTGACTACCAACCAGGAAAAAGGGTAAAGAGACCTAAGCAATTTCCCCTGCCTAGCCTTGCTGAAGTCTTATATTTTGATACATGTAATACTGTGTGGTAATCAAATCAGAGTGAAGATCATATTTGTCATTTTATGAGGATGGTGACAGTTTGGTAAATAGGGCTCCATTATTTTTTTCTAGGCATTTTATAAATCCCAGTCTCATGTTTACATTATTAATTGCTTTTGTGTTGATGCTTTTGTATGGTGTAAGTTAAGGATCTTATTTTTTTTCTTCTCCACATGGATATGCAGTGTTCTCAGCACCATTTCTTTAACAGGCTATTCTTTCCCTATTGTATATTAGTGATCCCCTTGTCAAAGAGAGACTGACAGCATATATCTGGGTTTATCCATGTTCTCTTTGACTTTCATTGGCCTCCTTGCTGTCTTCTATTTCAGAGCAATAGTGTTTTAATTCCTATAGCTTTGTAATATATTTTGTAATCAGGAAGTGAGATGCTTTCAGTTCTGCTCTGTTTCAAGTTTGTTTTGACTGTTCAGTGTCTTTCTCAGTCCATTTGTGCTACTGTAACTGTAGATCACAGATCAGGTAATCCATACAGAATACAAATGTATTTTTGTCAGTATTCTGGGAATGAGGATTTCCAAAATCATGGCCTGACTGTCCAGTTATGAAGAACACAAGTAACAATTAAGGTTGACAAGAATATCAGGACAAAGAATGTGGAGAAAAATGTACACTCAGAGATTGCTGATGGGGCTTCAAATTGGTGCAACCACTGTGGAATGTGGTAGGGAAATTTCTTAGAAAAACTTGGAATGGATCTACCATGTGACCTAGTTAACCCATGCTTAGTTATATACGAAAAGGACTTAAAATCTGCACACTATAGTGATGCAACCACATCAATGTTTATAGCAGCTCAATTCAAAATAGCTAAGGAATGAAAACAACCTAGGTACCCCTCAACACATGAATGGATTAAGAAAATGTGATATATATACACACACACACACACACACACACACACACACATATATATATATGCAATGGAATATTATTTCACCATAAGAAAAAATAAATTTATGACTTTTGCTGGTAAATGTATGGAGGAGCAGATTATCATGCTAAATAAAATAACCCAGTTTACAATTTTAATGGTCTCCCCAAAAATGCCAGGACATTTCTTCCACTTCAAACTCCTATACCAATACAATAGGAAGGAATTGCAATACCATTGTGCAAAGGTAATTACTGAAAATAACTCTACTTGCAAAGTACACGAATGCTCTTGCAAATTCTCAAATCTATCTGGTTGCTTGCAAGGGACAGCTGTTTATACTTTTGCTTATTTGACTCTTTTGGCACATGACCTCTGAGGAAAGACTTTCCTTACTCCAGAGCACCTACACAGAATCACTTAAACAAGGTGAAATTTGGAAGTGCAGCATTGAATGATGGCTCTCAAAGTAAATAGTGCACCTCAATATCAGAGATGTAAAGAAAAAAGGCTCTGCTAAAATACAAAAATGAAAACCCATTATGGGTGAATCCTGAACTTCAAAAGTGGACAATTTTAAAGAATAACTAAATATGTAATTGGAGGTACATATCATGAAAAACAGAATCTAAAGCATTTACAATATACAAAATCCTTTTTTTATCAGAATTTCTTTTATCAATCCCAATCATTTCACATACCCAATTGTCGGGGTACCGCGGACCCCACCCTAGTCTGGCACTGAGCCGGGGCGGCCCAGTTTGCAACATCGAGGACCCCACCCTAGTCTGGCACTGAGCCGGGGCCCCTGGTTTGCAACAAACAGCTAACATTGCTTAAGGAAGTTGGCCTGGCACTAAGCCAGTGCCAGAATGGACTGCTCTGATTGGACAAGGTGACTCATGCTCGCTGTGTGCCCTCTTGTTGCCCTTATTGTATTACATTGTTATCATGCTCTCCCCACATGCTCTGTGACCTGATTGGCTCATGATTCATATATAATGGCCATGACTTCCTTGTAAGAGAGAGAGGAGAAAGGAGAAAGAGGAAGAAGAGGAACAATAAAGAGCTCTGATGAACAACCAGTGTGTCGTGTCTCTCTCTGCGGGCAGAAGGGAACTCGACGAGTGGTGCCGAAACCCGGGAACGAACCAGGGACCTTTAGATCAGCAGCAACTACCTAGGTAAGTTTTAAAAATTAATGTTATATAAGTTTTAAAAATTAATGTTATATAAGTTTTAAAGATTAATGTTATATAAGTTTTAAAGATTAATGTTATATAAGTTTTAAAGGTTAATGTTATATAAGTTTTAGAGATTAATGTTAACCAGTTTGTCTGTTGTAAATAATAAAATAGGAGTGATAAAGGCGGCCTTAAAGTTCGCGGTAAAGCGACTATCAGGACACGCGGAAAAGCGGTCTGGTTAAAGTGAAAGTATCGCGGTAAAGCGACTACAGCGCGGTAAAGCGACTACAGCGTGGTAAAGCGACTATCAGGACTCACGGAAGGTGGTCCAGGGACACGCAGGAAAGTGAAAGTAGGCACGCGGAAGGCGGCCGCTATAGCTAAAGCATGGGTTCAGAAATGTCTAGAGTTCGCATGGAAGGACTATTAAAGGCTTTATTAAAGACTAATGGAGCACCTTTAAAGGTTTCCTCAGCTAGGAAGTTTTTAAAAACTGTAGAAGACAAAGCCCCTTGGTTTTTAGATAAGGGATTGTTAAATCAAGAGAAACTATCACAAGAGACAGAAAAAGGCCCCCCTCCTGATCCCTTCCACGCAGCTCCATGGCCACCTAGGGAGGGAACACCCGTGTCCTTGAAGCAGTCCTCCCCCTAGGCAGAAATCTCAGCAGCTCCATTCCTCAAAAGTAGTAAGAAATAATGTTTTGTGATTTTCTGCATTCAAACCTAACCTGATTTCTTAACCAGGAAGAAAAAGGGTTAAAAAGTCCTGGGTGATCCTCCCCCCCCCGCCTGGCCTTGCTGAAGCCTGCATTGGAATGTAGGCTGCAGCGGTCTCAGCGGGAAAGTGAGGTAACCTGAAGATAAGAATAGAAAGAAGAAAGGGTGTCTGTTTTAAACTTCTGGGTTGCTACACAAAACTAACTCATTTTCCAGAATTCTTGTTTTGTTTTGTTTTTCTTTAATGCTGTATTTTTGAGCTCATAATTTTGATCCTGCATACCTAGGTTAATGATTTTTTTTTCTTTTTGATCAGTTCTATTTTTTATTCAACTAGTTTTTGAACATCTGTTACATTGCAATGGAGATTCACCTATAAAGTTACAAGGCCTTTAATTTTGTGCTATGTGTTATGTTGTACTGTCTAATGTCATGTTTTGTCTGTATCAAAACTGAGCGCTCCTAAAATTAAAATTTAAAAATGGATCCAAATACTTTTATTCACGTGATTTAAAATGGTTCAATTTAAATTGAGTAAACTAATAAAAGTGAAATGTCTTTAAAAATAACTTGCAAGTCTGTAGGTGGTCAAACTAATGGAATGTTGATGATAAACAATGTCTAATATCAATTGTTTCTAGGACTTTTCTTCAACAGGAAAGAGACAGCAAATACTGTTCCGGACACTTGTCTAATATCTTGACTAAAAACAAGGTTACTAAGAGTTATGTCTTAACAAGTACAATTCTATATACAAAGGGTTCTAAAGGTTTCAACTGTGCTTCAATTAGAGTACTATAAACAACAAAATATTTAATCTTATTGAAATAGAACAATTTATCTAAATTCAAAAATTTCATGAGAGTTGTTTCAGAATGTGAAAAAAAAGGGGTCAACAGATAGGAAAGAAAAAAAAATAAAAGGTTCTGGGTTTGGAAATATATTTAATAAAAAGGAAAAGAAAATGTTTCTGGGTAAAAAAGTGCCTGTGTAATGGAATACATGAGGGTCTAAGTAAGTGCTAAGAAAGTCTGTGTAAGTAAAAGGCAAGTTTCAACAAGTCTGTGTGTAACTAAGTTGGTTGTATGTGTGTAAGACAGCTAAAGCTATTTAAGGTTTTTCCTAAGGTGAAATACTAATGTTCTGATATAAGCCAAAGTTTAATCTATATGGTAAAATAACCTGGTAAAATAACAAGGATTTCTTAGAAACACTAATTTACTCTTAACTTTGTGTCTATTAAGTTTTATTCTTTAAAACAATTAGTCTTAAAAATTGGGGTTTATACAATTATGGTTAAACAACTGTTAAGAGTATTGTACTATGTTACAGAGTCTAAATTTTTCTTTAAAAACTAAATTTAGTAAGATTAAAGTGTCAAGGTAATTGTGAAATGGTCACTCCTTGTATATTAAATGTATTCATATTTTCCAAGTATACAAATTTTAAAGCAGGGTATTTATCAAGCTGCTATTCTCCAAACTTCTCTCTCAATGTTGGAATGCTTCTAGGTTCTCACGAGCAGTCTTAATGCCTATTCCTACCTTCCTACCAGTCCCAGTCTCTGTCACAGATACAGAACTACCAGTGCTATTATCAAGAAACAAAAGAGATTTTGGCATCACAACAGCTGTGATCACTGCCATTGCAGCCTCTGCAGCAGCAGCCACAACCGCAGCAGCCGCATTGACAACTACAATACAGACAACAACTACAGTTGAAATCAAAAGGGCTGACATCCCAGCAACTTGGGATTGAAGAGCCAGGAGATTCAAGGTTCAGGTAGGAGAGTGCACTTTGTTTCTCTCAGCAGGGGGTGATTCCAGGCCTTGGGCCACATGGGTCCAAATGAGTGCCTGATGTGACATTTTGGCTGCTCTGAAGATACTGCCTGATGTCATAGAAAGGTGGAATTATGGTACAATTGATACCGCTGTTTACCCGTGACGAGTTCTGCTCCTTCTAATGTGGAAGATTGAACACTAGAGAAGCACGCCAAGGCAAGCATATTAAGCAGGTTTTATTTAAAGGTAATAATACAGACCTCTCCTGGCAGGAAGAAGTGGGTCATGGCTGATGTTCTAAAGTCCCAAAAAGTGAGTGCACCCTACATCTTTTATAGGTTAAAGTCTCTTTTGTTCCCCAGTCCTCTCCCCCCCTTATCTCTCCTTCCTGCCTATGTGACTAGGCCTGGTTTTGCATTAAGTGAGAAGCAATCGGCAGGGGGAGGGCCACGGTGATTCAGCCAGGCAAGGGCCCAGGGGGCATTAATTAGCAGCTCCATGCTTGCAGTCCTTGGTAAAGGCAGGTAAATTTGGTAATCAGTGGGCTCTGGAGATCCTTGACATTCCATTCTTCCAGGAAGAATCTCCAATTTCCAGAGGCAGATGGCTTCATGGCTTCATTTCCTCGATTTGACCCAATTCCCTATTTCTACACTAACTACCTGTCCTTAATTCTGGCTTCACAATGACATCATAGTTCCAATTGCAACCAGAGATGCTTCTGCTCCTGGTCTCTTCAGACAATGATTCAATTCAAGCACCAACTCAGCAGTGATGGTAGGAAAAAGGATGGAGGAGAGTCCCCTGAATCTACTGATTTCAAGAGATGTGATCCTAACTTTTTTGCACAGGAACAGAGGAGCCAGAGTGTGTTGGGATGCAGTCCAGTGCACCTATGGGCAATCCACTTCCCTCCAGTGCAAAACATTGTATGTATTCAGCATCAATTCAATGTTTGAAAGAAAAAAATATCTTACCAGTGCACAGCACAACAGACTGAGAAAATGAAGTGCCAAAAGCAGCTCTCTTTTGTCATCACCTCTAGGTTTTCCACCTGACATTAGGGTTGACAAGGAAACGGCCCAGGTGTACAAGTCCAATTCATTTGCAGAGAGTATGGGAGTGTGCCCCAGAAGTCTACTATATCCCAAACACTACTGCAGTTGACATTTTGAATTTCATGCCATTAAATACAGGTGAGCAACTTACTTCTTCAAGAAGTTCCTGTTTAAATCTCCACCTCAGCATTTTCATGAGTATCATATAACCAATCAGTTCCTCATAGTTGTCTCATCTCCAGGAATGCCTACTCTTAAGCAATTGAGTTCCTGGGGCACACATTACTGATTCCTACCACAGTGTCATGTAGAAAACTCTCATTGGAATGAACTTCCATTCAAAAGTGCTACTTTCCATTTGTGTTCTATTTGCTAGATTTAACAGAGGAAAAAATGTTGAGAAATTAGAGGGTTAGCACTATCTGAAGAGACTGAGCGTGGTAAGTCACTGGATCCTCTTCTGGTCTGACTCTGTGACATGCTTTCCTGGAAAACCATCCCAAGGTAAAAACAAACTATTCTAATAAATTTTGAATTTCATATTTAAAAACAATTTTGCCAGAATCCTTAGTTCAATGAAAAGACTAACAGTCTTCAAGGGTGGGTGTCATGAGAGAAAGATTTACTCCTGTCTATTTAAGGAGAAAAATGGTTGTATGAACACTGAGCAGACAATATTCCCAAGGGTCCATAGTGACCTGGGGCAGGATAAGGGTCAGGCAAATATGGGAAACATTATAGATGCAAGTCGTTATTATATAAGTTAATTTTGTGGTTCACTCAAACCTGAACACCAATCCTTTACAACCACAGTGAGTTCCTATTTGTCACACAATTCTTCCTCCTCCTGGAATTTTCCTTAAAAAAATTCTAACCAGCAGATATCTGGGCAAAACAAACAGCCTAGTGTAGGTGCTGGATCTCCCCAATTATTTTAGATATGGGAAAGGCAGAGAAAGGTGGTTCTCCAGTGGAAAGTCAGTTTCCCTAAACTAGGGAATGACTAAGCAAATTAGACAAGTCCTGTATTTAAATATAAATATGCAAAGGGAAGAGGTGATGGCTTACTGGATCAGTGACCCCAGGTACAATATGTGCTTACAGAATTAAAAAAGTAATACCAAAATTTCATACTTCTATTGGTTTTGTTTGCAACAAATCTTCTCAAGAATCATTGCACTGAGATTAGTTCCAGAAAGTTACTTCCATTAAACTGTCCATCACTCAAAATCCTGCTACCCTTGTTTTGATCCTTCTCAAAGAAATGTCTAAATTGATTAGCAGTGATCCTGTGAAATGAGAGCCAAAGAGGAAAAACCTAAGATATTCAAAATCAAAAGGACTGACATCCAGCAACTTGGAATTGAAGGGCGAGGAGATTCCAGGTTCAGGTAGGAGAGTGCCCATTGTTTCTCTTTGTAGGGAGTGTTTCTGGGTCATGGGCAACATGGGTCCAAATTAGTGCCTTCTGTGACATTCTGGCTGCTCTGAAGATCTGCCTGACGTCACAGAAAGGTGGTAAGAGAGCATGATGACAATATGGTTCCCATAGCAAGCAGATATGCTTCTCCTCCTGGTTTCTTCAAATAATAATTCAAGTGAAGTGCCAGCTCAGCTGTGATGATAAGAGGGACAAGGAAGGGGACGTGTTTTCAAGAAATATGATCCTAACTTCTTTGCCCAGGGCAGAAGAGCCAGGGTGTGTTGATGTGGTAGCCCTCCTGGGCTATGGATGATCCAATTTCCTCCAGTGCAAGAGACCCCGCTGAAGTCTGATAGCCTGCAGTACATTGCATCACACTAGGAGGCGCTGTCCACATTTGACCTCACCAGGCATCATGATCCCTTCACCATCTGTGTCCTGCTGAAGACAATAGGCCCCCTCAGAACCACTGGACCTGGGAGGGATGAATGAGTTCAGGAGAGTCACCCAACCTAGCATAGGCCCCAGCAGTATTGCCCTCACTTACTGGTCTGGGCTCAATCTGGATTTTTCACAGTCAGGTACCTGGCCTAGGGCCTTACCAGCAAAACGGAATGATGACTTTTGACATCTGAGGGTAGGGCATGAGTAGAGGGAGATACATGTGGGAAACATTGTATGCTCAGGTCGTTCTTATTAAAGGAATTTGGGGGATCATTCACACTTGAACCCAGTTCATTACATCAAAATCTGCTCATTCCTTTCTGACTCTTCCTATTCCCCCTGGTCTTTTCCTTTGAAACATTCTAACTAGCAGGTATCTGGGCAAAATGCACAACCCATTGGAGATGCTGCATCTTGCCTGTTAATATTAGGTATGGAGGAGGCTGAGGAAGTTGTTTCTCAAGGGCAAAGCCAGTTTCCTTAAATTAGGAAATGCCTAAGCAACTTACCCAGACCCTGTCTGTAAATATAAATAAGCAAAGGGAAGAGGTGATAGCTCACAGGATCTGTGGTCCCGGGCACAACATTTGCTGGCAGAAAAAAAAAAAGAAAAACCTCATCCAATTTTCAACCTTCCAGTTGTTATGTTTGTAACAATTCTTCTCAAGTATCATTACAGTGTGATTAGTTGCAGAAAGTCCTAATCATTGAACTCTCATTCATTCACTTCCATTCAAAATCCTTCTACCATGGATTTTATCCTTCTCAAAGAAATACCCAACTTGGTTACCAGAACTCCTGTGACAATAGAGAGAAAGACTTGAGAGCTACAATATTCAAAGTGAAATGGGCTGGCATCTAGTATTGTGGGTTTGAAGGGCTCAGAGTTTCCAGGCTCCTTAGGAGAATGCACTTTTTTTCTCACCCCAGGGGTGGTTTTCAAGGCCTTGGGTAACATGAGTTTTGATGAGTGACTTCTCTGACATCTGGTTGCACTGCAGATACTGCCTGATGTGACAGAAAGTTGGAATGACAGCCCGATGACATCATGGTTCCCTAGACTACAAGAGAGACTTCAGGACATGACTGCTTCAGACCAAGATTAAAGACAATCTTTGGCTCAGCTCTGATTGTAAGATGGAACAAAAAGGGTGAGTCTGAGGGGCCTGCTGTTTTAAAGAAATGTATTCCTAACACATTCTCACAGATGCAGAGAACCAGGGTGTGCTTGGGGGTGCAGCCCTGCGGGTCTTTGATTAATCCACCTCCTTTTAGGACAAGGGTTTTCAGTGAAGACTAAGCCAGAAGTATCCTCCCAGCCTGCTAGGTGTCACTGTCCTCAGCTAGCAGCACGAGGCATCATGGCCACCTGGCCACCCTGATCCTGCTGCAGGCAATTAGCTTCCACCTGGTCTAGTGAACCCGGAAAGGACCGAGGTGTGCTGGAGTACTTGTGGTTCACACAGTTTATCACTGTCCACATTGGCATCACCCTCTGAATCCGCTCCTCCAACTCTGGGCTTACCTGGGATTTTGCCAAGTCAGAAACTGACCTAGGGCCCTACCAGTCACAAGGAATAATGGATGTTGACAGCTCAGGTAGGGGAGCATGCAGTTCATTTCAGTGGGTTAGGTGATGATTGAATTGGGAAACATCATACCAACTCTGGTGGGACACTCCTCCTTTCCTCAAATGCCCAAACAGGAGAGAGGTGTAACCTGAGATATTTGATTTCTAAGTGGAAGTGGCTGGCTGCTGTGATCTCTAAGGAAGAGAGAAAGAAGTCAATCACTCAGCATGTGGGATGGAGGCCAGCAAAGATCCAACATGAGAGTAGAGATGATCTGTGCTCACTCCACCTTCCAGGCCCCACCACCTTTGCTGCTGCTTTAAAACTAGTCTGCATTCAGAAGTTCCCATGGTTGAGTTCCCTAGGGGCTATTTAACTCAACTTTTCATGCAGAAATATCTGATCAATCTGTCTTCACATAAGGGTTCATCATCTTGACCTTACTACTGCCTGGCTGGGAAAAGCCCCTCTGTGGCAATGCTGAGGATCCTTTTACAGGACCTGAAGGATGCAGACTATAGGCTAGTGTCACAGACACTGATGCTCCAAAAAGGAGAAATTGAAGGATGAAACAAGTACATGATGATGGCTTGATGAGTACAGTTTAAAACAGCATAGTATCATTTTTGAACATGCATCACACTGAAAGAGAGAAATGGTACACATGTTTAAAGCTGAATATTCAAAAAGGGAAAGGGAAAGGACATTTTGGGGGCATTCAGTGCAGAAGGGTGTTGGAGGAAAAAAACCAACATCAGTGAAGAGACACCAAAAGAAATTGTCACTTTCAATGGTCTCCCAAAATTCTCCAGGGCATTTCTTTAGCTTCAAAATACTATACACATACAGCAAGTGGTAATTGGGAGATAATTCTGTAACAATGATAATTACTGATAATTGTTCAATTGGCAAAAGACATCAATATGTCTGCAAATTCCTGGCTCTTTTCTGGTGTTTACAAGGAACAGCTGATTACACATATGCTGATTTTACTTTTCTGGCTCATGACTAATGAGGAAAGGCTTTCCTTTCATCAAAGCACCTACACCCAAGCACTTAAATTTAAACAAATACAAATTTGGAAATGCAGCAATGAACCATGACTCTTGAAAGAAAGTGTGCACCATATCCTCAGAAATTTAAACAAAAACATCTCTGCTAAAATATAAAAATGAAGGCTGTAACTATCATCAGGCCAACTTTGGCTTTCCCCAAGGGGAGAAGAGGGATTGGAAAATAAAGTTTGATAAGCACAGATCTTGAAGATAAGCCTGGGAGCAGATGGAGCCTGATAAGACTGGGATCAGGTGGAGCTTGCAGGTTTAAAGTATTACACCAGCAATCTTTATTTATATATGTCTTGTTATCAGGTTAAAGACTATGGAAACATTATTCTTTGTGTTCAGGAATGTTACAGAGACTAGGACATCTATGTAGCTTTTCTGCAGTAGCAGTCCATGGTTGCAAAGTGCAATGTTAGGAGCTTTGTGTAACTCTCAAGGAAGTCCATTGTTAAAAGTTGCTATTACAAGAGAAGGAACCAGAGAAGAAGAGCTGGTAAAATATTGTGGTTGTCTGGCATAAGAATTCCTTTCTTCCTGGGAGCTGTGTGCCTGATATCAAGGTTAGAACTGATAGGGCTCTTGCACAGAGTCTCCTCATGCAGGGCATTTCTACAGCAGTTAGGCATACTATGCCTTTGCGCAGAAACATTCCCAGAAACCAGGCATGCCACAGCCATGAGGGCATCAGAAACCTCTGATTTCAGTAACTGCTGTCCCATCCTCCATCACTGCTCCCAACAGAAGACCCAATGTTGGCAAAACCTGAATTTCAAAACCAGAAAATTTTAAATGAAAACTAAACGTGGTATAGGAATTACTGAGCAGGAGAAACATATACTAAATCATTTTCACAATTGAAAATGCTTTTTTTCATGTAATTACTTATATCCACCACAAAGATGCCACATACCTAATTGATTTTATTCTTTCATTGTCATTTCTTTAAAATAGAGGTAATTGTGTCATTGCTTACCCTCAAAGCACAATCAAATAATTCCCAGAACCATGGTAAAGATTAGAACACCACATTCTTTACCCAATTCTACACAGCATCTCTTAAGTACATCCATCAAAATTTACAAAAGTCTTTAAAAATACTTCATTAATATTGACACTGATGATACAGGGAAACCAGGTTTTAAATAACCCCTGTGCCTCCTGAATGATATCAGCAGAAGCTAAGATATGTTTTCAGCCCCAATTCATACAATTCTTTAATAAAATAATATCTATGCCAATGTAAAGTACAACAGACTGAGAAAATGCAGGGTCAAGGGAAGTTCTCTTTTTTCTTCACCTCTCAATTTTCCAGTTGACATTGAGGTTGACTTGGAAAATGACCAGCTCTAAAAGTCCATTTCATTTGCAGGGAGGTTGCATGTGTGCCCCAGAAGTCTAGTACCTTGCAAAGACTACTGCAGTTGACATTTTTGAATTTCATGCCTTTATATATTCGTGAGCACTTTCTTCTTCAAGAACTTGCTGATTAAATACCAACATCAGCATGTTCATGAGAATGATATAACCTATCACTTCCTGAGAGTTGTCTCATTAACAGGAATACCTAATTTTCAGAAATCCAGGTCACTGTGGAAGCACTTCTGACTGCAGCTCCATGCTGAACTCTCTTCAGAACGAGATCCACTTAAACCTGGAAGTTTTCCAACATTGTTCCATTCACTTGAATTAACAGAGGAGAAAAAGTTGAGAAATTGTATGGTTGGCATTATTGGAAGAGGCTCTGTAAGGTCGCTGACTGGATCCTCTTCAAGTCTGACTCTGTGAAGTGTTCTTGGCAGGAAATTCATACAAAGGAAAGTCACACAATTTCTGACAAATTTTTAATTTCACTTTTTAGGACAATTCTTCAAGAAACCTTGGTTTCAGGTCAAGACCGATAACCCTGATGGTTTCATGAGAGTAAGAGTTATCCCTACTTAAGGAAAAAAAATGGTTGTAGATGAACACCGAGCAGACAATTATCCCAGTGGAGCCCTACAGCATGAGGAGAGATATCCACAAGTGGCACTTTATATGCTCAAGTCATTATAATGAAAGGAATTTATTGGATCACTTACACCTGAACCCCAAGCCAATACAATCACAATCTACTCTTTCCTTTGTCACTCTTCCTATTCCCCCTGGCCTTTTCTTAGAAACATTCTTATCAGCAGATAATCTGGGAAAATTCACAGTCCAATGGAAATCCTGGATCATTCCTGTTATCTCTGGTATGGGGGAGGATGAGGAAGGTGATTGTAAAATGCGAAGCCAATTTCCTAAATTAGAGAATACTTAAGCAACATAGTCAGACACTTTTCTGTAAATATAAATAAGAAAAGGCAAGAGGTGATGGCTCGGGTGTCTGTGATTCTAGGCTCAATATTTGCTGGAGACCAAAAAATTCTTATCCGATTTCCAACTTTCCTGTAGTTGTTTGCAGCATTTCCTCTCAAGAATCATTACAATGATTATTTGCAGAAGGTCATAGCCATTGAACTATTACTCATTCATTTTCATTCAAAATCCTTCTACCTTGGATTTAATGCTTCTCAAAGAAATGTCTAACCTGTGCTTCTGTGACAATGGAGCAAGAGATGCAAGAGCTACAATATTCAAAGTGGAAGGGACTAACATCCAGCCTGTTGGATTTAAAGGGTTTTTAAAAGAGTTTCCAGGCTCCAATAGGAGAATGCCCATTGTTTTTCTCCCCAGGGGGTGTTTCTGAGCTGTGGGTAACTTGAGTTTTGATGAGTGGCATCTCTGACACCATGACTGCATGGTAGATACTGCCTGAGGTCACAGAAAGAACAGAATGATAGTCAAATGATGTCATGGTTCCCAAGGCAACAAGAGAGGCTTTCTGTTCTGACCCCTTCAAAGAGACAAGAAAATCCTGGGCTCAGATGTGATTTAAAGAGGGAAATGAAGGGAATGAGTCCCAGGGGACTACTGATTTCATGAAATGTGATTCTACTATCCTCACCCTGGAGCAAAGGAACAAGGGAGAATTTGGGGTTCAGCCTGGGTACTTTGATTGAACTAGTTCCATGAAGGACAAGGGACATCTCTGAAGACTGACAACACTCAGTATCCTCCAGGCCTGATTTGTGATGTTTTCCTTGCTTGGCTGCACCAGGCATCATGGACCCCTGGCTACCCCATCTTGATGTAGCCAATTAGCCCCCACCATGTCTGTTGGATGGAGGAGGGACAGAGCAGTCAGGAGTGCACCTGGGTCACCCAGTTTATCACTGTCTGCAGTGGCATTGCCCTCCAAAACCGCTCCTCAAGTTCTGGGCTCACTTGGAATTCTTCCGAGTCAGGAAAGTGATCTAGAGCACTAGAAGCCACACGGAATGATGGCCATTCACAGCTCAGGGCAGGGGAGCATGCAGTGTATCTTGGTAGGTTAGGTGATAATTAAATTGGGAAACATCAGTCTAACTCTGGTGGGACACCTCTCATGTTCTGGAATGCCCTAACAGGAGGCAGCTGGAAACTGGGAAGTTTGACTTCTCAATGGAGGTGGATGGCTGCTCTGATCCCTAATGAGGAGAGAAGGGACTGAATCACTCAGTATGTGGAATGGAGGCCAGGAAACAGTTAGAAAAATAGGAGAGATACTCTGTGCTCACTCCACTTGCCAGGCCTCACCTCTGTTGCTGCTGTATTACAACTAAGCTGCACTCAAAATTTCCCTTGGTATGAGTTTACAATGGGCCCTTAAACTCACCTTTAAATGCAGAAATATCTGGCCAATCTGTCTTCACATAAGAGTTCATCTTCTTGACCTGATTACTGCCTGTCTGTTACAAGGCCCTCTGTGATTTTACCAAGCTGCAGGAATATGCAGGCTACATATTCTGTTCAATATAACAGAAACTGTTAATGGTCTACCAAAAAATTCCAGGACATTTCTTTAGCATCAAAACACTATACAAATACAACAAGAAGTATTTGAGAGATCATTCTGGAAGCCATGATAAATACTGACAGTAGTTCAACTGACAAAGGACATCAAAACCCCTGTAAATTCCTGGCTCTTTCCTGTTGCTTGCAAGGGACAGCTGAGTACACATATGCTGATTTTGCTTTTCTGACACATGACCTATGAGGAAAGGATTTACTTAAACCAGAGAACCTACACCCAAGCACTTAAATTTAAACAAGTAAAAATTTGAAATTGTAGCACTGAATGATGGCTCTCAAAATAAATAATGCACCACAACATCAGAAATTTAAGAAAAAGCATGTCTGTTAAAATACAAATATAAAGACCCAATATGGGTGAAACCTGAGTTTCCAAATCAAAAATTTTGAAGAGTAACTAAATATATGATAGGACTTACTGATCAGTACAAGAAGATACAAAAGCATTTCCAAAATTCAAAATCATTTTTTTCTTATAGTTGCTTATATCCACCACAAAGATGTTATACCTATTGTCTTTGAATTCATTCTTTCAATATCAGTTCTTTCAAATAGAGGTTCTTGTGTCACTGCTCACCCTACAAAGCACAATCAAATAATTCCCAGAAAAATGTAAAAATGTAAAAAAATGAGAATACCACATCCTTCACCAAAACCTACACCACATTTCTTAAGAACATTCATCAAAATTATCAAAAGTCTATAAAAATGCTTCATTTGTTTTGAGACTGGACCTTCAGTGATACAGGGAAACCAGGTTCTAAGTATGCCTTTGCCTCCTGAATGATAGCAGAAACAAAGATATGTATCCAGTCCCAATATAACTCTTTAATAAAAGAATATCTATGCCAGTGCAAAGTACAAAAGACTGTGAAAATGCAGGTGCAAGACCCTGTGCTCAACTTTTGTGCTCACCTCTTGGTTTTCCAGTTGACATTGTGATTGACTTGGAATATGCCCAACTGTTGAAGTCAACTTTTTCAGGGAGGCTGCATGTGTGCCCCCGAAGGCTACTACCTCACAAAGATTACTGCAGTTGACATTTTAAATTTCTTGCCATTAAAACCTGGTAAATGTTTTCTTCTTAAGAACTTGCTGATTAAACGTGCACATCAGCATGTTCATGAGAATGATATAACCTATCAGTTCTTGATTAGTTTGACCAACAGAAATACCTACTGTTAGGAAATCCGGAACATTGGGGAAGCACTGATGACTGCCCCTACACCTCCATGTTAAAAACTCTTTTCGAATGTGCTTCCACTTAAAACTGGTACATTTACAACCGTGTTCTATTCACTTGATTTAAAAGAGGAGAAAATGTTGAGTAATTGGAGGGTTGGCATTATCTGCAGAGGCTCTGTAATGTAGGGGATTAGATCCTCTTCAGATCAGACTCTGTGAATTGCTTTGAATGGAAATCTCCCCAAGGTAAAGTCAAACAATCTCTAAAGAATTTTTAATTTCACTATTGAGAACAATCCTGCAAGAAACCGTAGCTGCATGTCAAGACACACACAGCTGAGTGGTATCATGACAGAAAGTTTTACCCCTACATGAGGAGGCTAAAGATTGTAGCAGAACAACTGAACAATGAGCAGAAAATGATTCAAGTGATCCATGGTGACCTGGGGCATGAGGAGAGACAGGCACATATGAGAAACATTATATGCTCAGGTCATTATTATAAAAAGGATTTGTGGGAGCATTCACACCTGAACCCCAAGCCAGTACAATCACAATCTACTCATTTCTTTCTTCCCTGTGGCCTTTTTCTTTGAAACATTCTAAACAGCAGATTGGGGCAAAATGCACAGCCCAGTGGAGGTGCGGGATATTGCCTGTTATGTCATGTATGGGTGAGGCTGATGAAGGTGGCTTATAAAGGCAAAGCCAATTTCCCTACATTCAGGAATGCCCAAGCAACTTATTTACATCCTGTATGTAAACATAAATAGGCAAAGGGAAGAGGTGATGGTACACGGGGTCTGTGATCCCAGGCAAAATATTTGCTGGAGAAAAAAGAAAACCCTTATCCATTTTTCAAACTTCTGGTAGTTACATTTGCAGAAGTTCCTCTTAGAATCATTACAGTGTGATTAGTTGCAGAAAGTCAAATTCATTGAACTCTCATTTTTTCAATTCCATTCAAAATTATTCTACCCTTATTTGATCCTTCTCAATGAAATACCTAACTTTGTCACCAGTGCTCCTGTGACAATAGAGCAAAAAGTGTAAGAGCTACAATATTCAAAGTAGAATGGGCTCACATCAGGCATTTTGGGTTTGAAGAGCTTGGAGTTTCCAGGCTCCATTGACAGTTCTGGGCAGGGGAGCATACAGTGCTTCTGGGTGGTTAGGTGATGATTGAATTGGAAAACATCACACAAACTCTGGTGGAACCCACCTCCCTTCCTGAAAGGACCAAACAGGAGACAGTTGGAACTTGGGAAGTCTGACTTTTCGGTGGAGGTGGGTGGCATCTCTGATACCTAGTGAGGAAAGAAGGGAGTAGGTTGGAGGACAGGAAAGAGCCAGCATGACAGGAGATATGTTTTGTACTCTCTCCACCTGCCAGGTCCCCTCTTTACTGCTATCTTACAACTAGACTCTACTCAGAAATTCCCTCGGTATTACTTTCAAGGGGCCATTAAACTCACCATTAAATGCAGAAATATCTGACCAATCTGTCTTCACACGGGATTTTTTTTTTTCTAATTACCTGATTACTGCCTGTCTGGCACATTACCCTCTTTGACTATGCCAAGGGTCTATTGCAAACCCCTGGAGGATGCAGACTATAGGCCAGTATCAGAGACACTGATGCTTCAAAAAAGAGAAATTTATGGATAAAACAAGTGCCTGACAATGGCATGATGAGCAGAGTTTAAAACTGCATAATACCATTTTTCATCATCCATCACACTGAAATAGAGGAAGGGTACACAGGTTCAAAGCTGAATATTCAAAAACTGAGGAGTAAAGGACATTTTGGTGGCACTCAATGCAGAAGGGTTTTGGAGATAAAAACCATAATCAGTGAAGAGACACTAAAAGAAATTATCATTGATAATAGTATCCCCCAAAATTCCAGGACATTTCTTCAGCTTTGATATGCTATATAAATATAGCAAGAAGTAATTGTGAGATCATTTGTAAGCAATGATAATTACTTACAATAGTTACACTGGCAAAGTACATCAATGCCCTTGCAAATTCCTGGCTCTTTCTTGTTGCTTGCAAGGGACAGCTGATTACACATATGCTGATTACACTTTCATTGCACATGACCTATGAGGAAAGACTTCCCTTACACCAGAGAACATACACCCAAGCACTTAAACTTAAACAAAAACAAATTTGGAAATGCAGCACTGATGCCGTCCAGCGGAGTCAATTTGGCGCGGGGGACAAAAGAGTAGCGAGGCTCTTGAATTCGGAACGGTTTATTGATGAATCAGGAAACCCAGGAACTGGAACCTGGAACCTCAAACCTCTAAAAAAAAAAAATCCAGCACTCGAGGAGAGCCAGCTTATATCTCCTCCAGGAGGCGAAGGGTAGGGCTGACACCAATTATGCAAAGATTAGGCAAGAGCTAGCTGCCCAATCATGGTAAAGGTCAAAACCAGCAGGCACGAGCAGGAGCACCTGTGCACACCACGTTGTGTGCGTGGACTTAATTGGATACAGCCAATGACAAATCACCTGGGTGTGCTTATGCTAATCAACCTCCTCATGGCCGATGTGATCAAAGCAACCTCTGGCTGGCTGCCAAGCGCCATCCTGGCACCGTCCCCACGGCATAGCCCCCAACACAGCATTGAACAATGACTCTCAAAATAAAGAGTGTACCACAACATCAGAAATTTAAACAAAAGCCTCTCTGATAAAATACAAAAATGAAAACCCAATATGGGTGAAACCTGAATTTCAAAAACAGAAAAATCTGAAGAATAAATGAAGGTTCAATAGGAATTAATGAGCAGGTAAAGCAGATAATAAATCATTGAAAAAAATTCAAAATATTTTTTCCTCTTATTGCTTATATCCAGCCCAATCCTGCCACATACTTATTTTCTCTGATTTTATTCTTTCATGCCAGTTCTTTCAAACAGTTAATTGTGTCATTGTGTACCCTACAAAGCACAAATAATTTTCATAACCATGGCAAAAATGAGAACTCCACATCCTTCACCCAATTCTACACAGCATCTCTTAAGAACATCCATCAAAATTCACAAAGTTTTATAAAAATGCTTCATTAGTGTTGAGACTGGACCTGCAATTACACAGGGAAACCAGGTTTTAATACCCTCTTTGCCTCCTGAATGATATCAGCAGAAGCTAAGGTATGTTTTCAACCCCAATGCATACAATTCTTTAATAAAATAATATCTATGTCAATGCAAATCACAACAGACTGAGAAAATGCAGGGCCAAGTGCAACTCTCTTTTGTCTTTACTTCTTTTTTTTCCAGTTGACATTGACAATTGACTGGGAAAATGCTGTTTTAGAACTCTACCTCATTTACAGGGAGGCTGCATGTGTGCCCCAGAAGGTTACTACCTCACAAAGTCTACTGCAGTTGACATTTTGAATTGCATGCCATTAAACCCTGGTGAGTATTTTATTCTTCAAGAATATGCTTTTATGCTTCAAGAATATTCACATCAACATGTTCATGAGAATGATATAACTTGTCAGTTTCTGAGAGTTGTCTCATCTATAGGAATAACTACTTAGAAAAACCAGGTCAATGGGGAAGCACTGCTGACTAATACCACTGCTTCATGTGGAAAACTCACTTTGGAATGGGCTTCCATTTAAAACTGACACTTTCCAATCATGTTCTGTTCACTTGAATTAACAGAGGAGGAAAAAGTTGAGAAATTGGAGGATTGGTGTTATCTGCAGTGACTCTTTAGGGTATGTGACTGGATCTTTTTTCAGTCTGATTCTGTGAAATGTTTTGCATGAAAAACATCCCAAGGCAAAACCAAACAATTTCTAATGTTTTTTAAATTTTATTTTTGAGAGCAATCTTGCGATA
Organism: Sciurus carolinensis; assembly: GCF_902686445.1. Lineage (NCBI taxonomy): Eukaryota > Metazoa > Chordata > Mammalia > Rodentia > Sciuridae > Sciurus > Sciurus carolinensis. Next base: position 487 of record NW_025920586.1, on the reverse strand, counting down.
AACCTTGGTGGCATGTCAAGACCCACAGTCCTCTGTGGTACCATGAGAGAAAGATTTATCCCTACATAAGGAGGATAATGGTTGTAGATGAACACTGAACAGACAATTATCCCAGTGATCCATGGTGGCCAGGGGGATGAGGATATGCAAGCACATGTGGGAAACTTTATATGCTCAGGTCATTATTTTAAAAGGTATTTTTGCGATCATTCACACCTGATCCCCAAGCCATTACAATCACAATGTACTCATTTATTTCTCACTCTTCCTCTTTCCTGAGGCCTTTTCCTTTAAAACATTCTAAGCAGTAGATATCTAGGCAAAATGCACAGCCCAGTGGAGGTGTTGGATCTTGCCTGTTTTCTCAGGAATGGGGGAGGTTGAGGAAGGTGGGTTTCAAGGTCAAAGACAGTTTTCCTTAATTAGGGAATGCCTAAACAACTTAACCAGATGTTTTCTTAAATATAAATAGCAGAGGGAAGAGGGG
>NW_025920585.1:0-49872 GCF_902686445.1 Sciurus carolinensis | reverse complement strand
TAAGGGCATTGTGAGAAATATAGTTTATACGGTGTGTGCATCTTCTATGCCCTAAGCAGCCTGTATGACATGAGTAGCTCCAACAATCTGGATAGCATGAAAAGCATGATTAGGTGCCTTGGACTACACTACCATTTGCCTCATTGACATGAACAGATTCTATGACCTGTGTTACTTCTATGACCTGTGTAGCATCTATGACCTGAGAATTCTCTATGACAAGTTTAGACTGCATATTGTAAGTAGTATCCATGACCTACTTAAATCTATGTCTTTTATATTTCCACAAATTGTGCCATGTCTATGGCCAGACAGCCAATATGATGTACTTCATTTTCAATGCCTGAGTATTCTAAAGAACTTCTGTAGTACCTATACCTTCAGGGATAATTATGATCTGTGTAACCTCTATGATGTGTATAAACTCTACAAAATGCATAGCCACTGTGTCCTCAGTAGCCTTTAAAAATTAAGGAGCCCCTGTTTTCCCTGAAGTTTGAATGACCCTAGTGTACTTTATAACTTTTAGTGTCTTTGATCTGAGTATCTCCTATGAACTTCCTATTATCTATGACATTAATATCTTCTAATTTCTGCATATAATCTATTACTTGTGTAGAGGTTTTGTTCTGAGTTATTTAAATAACCTTAGCATCCCCTATGACCCACGTAGCCTCTATGATCTGAATAGCCTCTATGAACTGATCATCCTACAGGAATTGAGTAGTCTATATGACCTATCTAACAAAAAGACCTGTGTATCTGCAAAGTCCTGCATAGCCTATATGACTTCATAGCATTTGTGGCATAAGAAGTCTCTTTGACTTATATAACATTTATGACCTGAGTAGCCCGAATGAACTGATCAGCCCTAATTCTTAGTAGCCAATAGAACCTGTGTAGCTTTAGGACTGAATGTCTAATGTGAACTGCATAGCCATATGCATGTCCTCTATAGACTGGATAGCCTTAAGACTTGCAAAACTATATTTCAGTAGCCACTAAGACATACCTAGCCTCTATGACCAAGTAGACACTATGACCTATCTAGACTCCATGGCCAGTGTAAGATTTTATGGACGGGGTAGCCTAAATTAATTTAGTAGTCCCTTTGACCTGTGCAAACTATGTTATCTTTGTGTCTCTATGAATATTGTTATGGTTTAAATATGAGGGGTCACCCAAAATATCATGTATGAGAAAATATAAGAATATTTAGTGATAAATTGATTGTGTTATGAGAGCCTTAACCCAATCTGTGTATTAATCCCCACAGGGATTAACTGAATGATAACTATACACTGGTAAGGTGTGACTGGGAAAGACGGGTCATTAGGGTGCATGTTTGGTTAGTTGAACTTAGTCTTTGCTTCTTGTTGTAATGCATTGGCCCCTTCTATCCACCACTCTCTTCTGCCATGATGTTTAGCCTCACTTCTAGAACTGAGGAATGAAGCCTGATGTGTGTGAACTGAGACCTCAGAAACCATGAGACCAAAAATAAACTTTTCCACCTCTTATTGTTTGTCACATCTACTAATTACAGCAAAAAAAAAAAGCTGACTAAAACAACTGTGTAACTTGCATGTCTTGAATATCCTCTGCATATCCTTATGGCCTACCCATTTAATAGTCTAAATGACCTGAAGAATCAATATGAAATTCATAGCCTTGACTACCAGAGTAGCCTCTATGACCTGAGTAGCTTCTATTATCAGTTCAGTATTTATGGCCTGAATAGTCTCTATTGCCTGTGTCTCCATTATGACTTGAATAAACTTTGTGACAAGAGTAGCCTAAACCTCCTATTATCTGAGTAACCTCTGTGGTCTGAGAAGCCTTCATGGCCTGTGCAGCCTCTGTTATTTGCATCACCTCTATGGCTGATTACACATTTTGACCTAAGTATAATCAATGACCTGCTAGTCTCTATGATATGAGTAGCTCCTATTACCTCTGTAGTACCTAATGATTGAGTACCTTCCACTGCCTACACACCCTCTAGGACATAAGTGGAACAGGTGAAATGCTTAGCCTTTATGACCTGTGGATTCACTGACTTTAAGCACTCTAAACCTGAAAATAGTCTATGGTCTGAAAAGCCTCTATCAGTTTTGTAGGTTCTATGACCTGCATGCCTCTATGACCTGAGAAGCATCTAAACATATGTAGCCACTGTAATCTGTTTCTGTTTTATATCATGTATAGTCAAAGTAATCTTAGTATCCTCTGTGACCTGCATAGCCTTAATGGCCTGAGTAGCCTATATTAGCTTAATGTCTGCTCTGACCTCAGTAACCACTATTATCTTCACATTCTGCATGGCCTGAGTAGCCTTGGTATACTGAATAATCTCTCAACTTTCATTTTGTTTATCACCTGAGTAGTTGTTAAAATTACAAGACCTTTATTTCCTGAGTAGCCTAAATGATCTTCCAAGCCTGTATGGCTTTAGTAACCTAAATGATCTTAATAGCCCCTATGATCTGCCTAGACTTTATGACCTGTATATCCTCCATCAAGTTAGTAGTGTATATGATTATGACCTGAGTAACTTCTTTTGTTTGCATATGCCCTATGACCTGAGTATCATCTATGATCTGTGTAGTCTTTAAGTCATATTTTGCCTGAATCACCTGTGTAGACTCTAAGGTCTGAATAGCTTCTATGAACTTTGCAGTTTCTGTAACTGTCATAGTCTTTATGGCTTCAGAAACCATTGTGCTCTGAGTATCCTCCAGGATCCATGTAACTTCTCAGATCAAATAGTCCCTATGACTTGCATAGCACTTGTGACCTAAAATGTCTTTCTGTCTCTATTTTTTGCTTACCTCTATGAATTGAGTAGACAGCATGGGCTGAGACAGCATAACCTCTATGACTTTGAAGTCAGTAAACCTGCATAGGTTCTATAGTCTGGAAAGTCTCAAGGATGTGTATAGCCCCTATGACCTGTTTAGTCTCTATGGCTATGAAACCACTGTGAACTCTGTCACCTTTATGATCTGAGTAGCCTAAATGACTTCTGTATTTTCTCATCTCAGTAATTACTATGACCTATATAACTCTTGTGGTCAGAATAGACATTCTGTTTTGTGTAGCTTAAATGGTGTTAGTAGTCTCTTTGATCTGTGACTTCTGTGACTGATGTAGCCTAAATAACCTTAGTAGTTTGTAAGGCTTGTGAAGTCTCTATGGCCCAGGTAGACTCAATGACTTGAGTTACCTCTCCAATCTGTTGATACTCTATGATATTAGTAACTCATATGACCTGTGAAGCCTTTATTCCCTGATTATCTCTTCTGACCTGGATAGCATTTAATACCTTCATAGCCTAAATTACTTCAGTAGTCTCTATAACCTCAGTAGTCACTAATACTTTCACTGACAGTATGGACTAATTAGCCCCTCTGAACTGTGTAGTCTCTGTGGAATATACATCCTATATCATCTAAAGTGTCTGTATGAAAAATTTAGCCTTTACAGTCAAAGGAGTCTGTATTTCCTGCCCAGCCTGTATGGCCTTATTAGCTTAAATGGTCTTAGTAATTCCAATGAGCATGTAGACTCTATGACCTGTGTAGGATCTATATCCTGAGTAGGCTTTATGTCCTGTCTAGACTCTAAGACCTCAGTAGCCTCTGTGACTTTTCTAGACTCTGTATCCAATATAAACTCTATAAATCCCATAGACATTATCATCTCCATATACTTTATGGCCCAGTTTACTAGATGACCTAAAAAGACACTATGCCTAGTAACTCCATGCATTGAGTAGCCTCTATTGACCTGTGTAGCCTTTATGGACTAGATATCCCAAATAATTTTAGTACTCCCTATGACAATTGAAATCTCCATTATCAGCATTACTTTTATTTATTTTATTACCTCTATGACCTCTCCACATTTTATGGACTCAGAAGCCTAAAGAAACTTAGTAGCTCTGAAGTTCTGCATAGGCTGTATGGCATTAATTTCCTCTATGACTTGAATTACCTGTATGTTGTGCAAAACCTCTACTTCCATGATAAGCCTTTATGACCTCTTTAGTTTCTATGGCCTGCATAGCAAGTAAGCTCTAAATAGCCTCAATCATCTGTGCAATCTCTATAACCTGCATAAACTGAATGGCCTGAGTAGTCTAAATAATCACAGTATCTTATCTGACCTCTGTAGCTACTATAGTCTTTGTAACTACTATGGTCTTAGTAGCCCCTCTGCCCTGTATAACCTCTTTGACCTTTACATCATATGTTACCTCAATAACCTGTATGTCCTCACTAGCCTTATAACTAGAGTAGCCTAAATTATCTCCCTCACTAGTGTGGGCATATTACCATAAATTACTTTAGAATCCCCTATAACTGTATAGTTTTTATGATCTGTGTAACTTCTGTGATCTCAGTAGCTTCTATGCCTTGTGTACCCTATATTCTAGTCAACTTCTATTGCTACTGTGAACTAAATAATCTGGCCATCACAATTGTAGAAGAAAAAATATTTATTTGAGGACTTACAGTTTCAGAGGTCTTAGCCCAGAGAAGGCTAGCTCCATTCCTCAGGGCTCAAGGTGAGGCTGAACATCATGGCAGGAGAGGGTGGTGGAGGGGAACAGCTCACATCATAAGGAAGCAGAGAGAAAGTGGGGGACTCCACTCTCTAGATACAAAATATTTACTCCATAGTCATGCCCCCAATGAACCACTCCCTCCAGCCACACCCAACCTGCTTCCAGTGACTACTCAGTTAATCCCATCTGGGATTTATTCACTGATTGTGTTAAGACTCCCACAACCCAATAATTTCTCCTCTGAACATTCTTGTACTGTCTCACGTGAGAACTTTTGGGGGACACCTCACATCCAAACCATAACACCCTCTTTGATTTATGTAGCCTCTATGATGAGTTTAGCTTCTGTGACCTACAAAGCCCGTATTTCCAGAGTAGCCCTATTATATGCAGAGCCTCTATGGCCAGCATAACCTCTATGACCTGCTAGCCCTTATCAACTACAGAGGTATTATGGCATGAGTAGTCTCTATATCTGCATATTCCCTATGACCTGTGCATTACCTGTATCCTGAATAGCTTCTCTGACCTGTGTAGTCTCTAGGAACTGAGAAGAGTTTATGACCTGGGTTTCTTCTTGAACCTATGTAGCCTCTGTGTCCTTTGAAGACTTTATGTCCTGAGTAGATTCTATAGCCTTCCTAGCATCTATTTCACAAGGAGAAATTTTTCTACCTACCCTGTATGGCCTTATTAGTGTACATCCTCTGTGACCTGCATGTCTTTTATAACCTGAGTAGTTTAAATGTTATTCCTAGCCTGTAGGGCTTTATTAGACTAAATTCACTTAACAGTCCCTATGATTTTGAACCTTGTATGACCTGCATTTCCTCTGTGACCTGAAAATCCTCCAATACCTGCATAGCCTGTATGATCAAAATAACCTCTATAATATTGTGCAACTTCTGTGATCTCTATAGGCTGTATGTCCTGTATAGCCTTGAAGGCATGAATAGACAGTAAGACCTGGGTGGGATCAAAAAGCTCAGTGACCTCTATGGTTTGTATAACCTTTATTTTGCAGATACTTTTTCCTGCATAGACTCCATGACCTTCATAGACTTTATGGCTAACATGGCTTACAATTTGATCACATTTTTTTCTGTACATTCTGTCTAGCCTTCATAGTTTCTGTTATCTGAGTAACCTGTATAAGTGTATATTCTTATGTACTGAATAGTCTAACTCATCTAATTAAAACCTGTTATCTGCATACCCTCAAAGGATGGAGTAGTCTCTATGTCCTGAAAGGCCTCTTTGACCTGTGCAGATCCTAGACCTATCTATATCTGTGTCCTGAATTACCCATATTACCAGCCTACACTCTATTAACTCAGTAGCCCAAGTATTCTGCATATCTTCAATGGACTAAGAAGACTTTTACACTTGTGTAGCCTGTATGAGCTCTGTAGCCTCTATGACCCAAATAGCTATTATGACCAGACTATCTTCCATTACCTCTTTAGGGTCTATGACCTAAGTAGCCCTTATGACCTGTATAAATCTCATGGCTTGAGTAGCATTTATGCCTGGGTAGCTTCTGTAACCTGAGTAGACTGAGTAGACTCTGTCACCAGCATAAACTCTCTAGGACTTTCTAAAGTCTCTATGGCCTATGTAGCTTCTGTCATGAGAACCTTCTGTGGCCTAAGTAGCTTGTATGACCTGAGTAGCCTCTATGACCTAGAAGGTGTCCTTGGCCTGAATAACCCCATGATCTGAGTAACATTTTGTAACTGAGTAGTTGTAACTTCTATGACCTGCATAGCATATGTGGCTTGCAAACTTCTATTTTTCTGGAAGAGTCTGTCTGGTGTTAGTAGCCTCTATTTTCTCTATAACATGTATGAACTGAATGTCTTCAATAATTTTCATATATTCTATGACTTAATTTGTTTATCTGGCATGAGTGGCTCCTATGAATTATGTAGCATCTATGGACTGAGAATCTTATGCCTGTGTATAATCTATGTGCTCAGTAGCCTCTATGACCAGTATAACGACTATTATTTTATGACTCTAAAACTTGTATGGAATGTGTAGCATCTATGACCAGTATAACATCAAGGACATGTATTTCTTCCATGACCCACACAGGTTTTATGCCCTGGGCAGGTATCATTACCTATATCACCTTTGGATGGAATAGCCTCTATGACTGGCATAGCATCTGTAATTCCTGGCATTTCTATGGCACAAGTTCAGCAAAGTCCTTATTGCTTACATATTCTCCAAGACCTCCAATTCCACAATGGACAAAGTAACCTCCTTAACCTGTGTAACATCTGTAAACTATGTGTCTTAATGGGCTGCATAGACATTATGACCTGTGCAATGCCTAGGATATATGTATCTCCATGCTCTGCCCTGTTTAAACTATTTGTTGTGTGTGGTCTCTATGGCCTTAGAGCTAGGGCCTTAGCTTCTATGCCCTGAATAGCCTACATGTCCTTGACCTTTATGAACTACCTAGCCATAATGGCTGGGGAGCCTCTATGACCAGGGTCACCTTCATGATATTTGTAACCTACATTACTTGCCTATCTGCAATGACCTCCATAGCCTCTATGATCTGTGTAGTCATTGTCACTTTCATAGCATCTATGCCTGAGTAAACTGTAGGATATGAAGAGTCCATATAGCCTGCTTTTAATTTATGACCTTATTAGCCTGTGTGGCCAGCACAGCCTCTATGAATCTCATAGCCTTTATAGTGTAATAAGTTCAATTACTTTAGTATTCACTGTGAATTTTCAGATTTTATGCCTTGAGTATTCTCTGGGAACTGTGTGACCTCTTTGACCTTAGTACTATCTATGACCTGCATATACTTTATATCCTGTATCACCTATTATGACCACTGAAGGTGCTATGTACTCGGCACTCTAGATGGACTGACCCCAAATTATTTCTTAGCCTCTATGATCTTAGTAGACTAAATGACCTTAGTGTATTCTATGACCTCAGAAGCCTCTGTAATCCACAGAGCCTATGTGCTTGAGTTGCCCCTATAAATAGTATAGCCTTTATGACCTATGTAACCTCTATTGTCTGAGTAGCCTAAATGACCTATAAGTCTCTTTTACTTTATTGGCCTATATGACCTTAACCTATTAACTGACTAGCTTCTATTAACCATAAAAATCTGTGTCAAAAAAGCCTTTATATCCTCTGTAGCTCTATGGGATTAGTAGATTATATGATCTCTGTATCATCTTTGGCTTATATATTCTTTTTGACTATGAAGATTTTTATGGCCAGTATATACTCTATGGTCTGTGTAGCTTCACTTCAATAGAATCACTTCCATTGCCCATGTTCCTTCTGTGACCTGAGTAGACTTTATAAATAGTGCAACCTCTATGACCTGCATAGAATCTATGAAATGAATAAATTCTTTTGCCTGCACGGCCTCTATAACCTGTGTGTTTCTTATAATCTGTGCAGCCTATTTGGCAACAGCATTCTCTAGAAAAACAGTATCCACTATGACCTTTGAAGTCTATGGTCTGTGTAGCCACCATGAACTGCATAGACTCTATGAACTATGTAGCCTTTATGGCCTGAGTATTTTCCATGACCTGCAGAGTCTCTATTAACTGCATAATCTCTATGGCCTGATTAGCCTCAAGTACCTAAGTAGCCTCTTTGGTTTGAATAACCTTATGTACTAAGCATTCTGTATGGCTATAGTAGCCTTCATAATCTTCACAACCTCTGTGTCTTCTTATATCTCTGTGGGCAAAGTGGGTTATATGCCCTTGAGTAGCCTAAATAGTTTGAGTAACATCTTTGGGCCGTATAAGCCTTAAGACCAGAGTTGGTTCTGTAAACTGTGTAGCCACTGTAACCTACCTCTCTTCTATCAGCTAAGTAGCATCTATAACCTGTAAAAGTTTTGTGACATAATAGCTTTTAACCATCATACACTCAATTACCTGTGTATCATGAAGGCCTGAGAAACATAAATGTAGGATAATGGCCTTAGTATCATGAATGACCTTTTTGTCCATATGATTTCTGTAGCCCTTCTGACCTGCATGGCCTCTATGTTTTTGTAGCCTCTATGGCCCAGTTATCCTCTTTGACCTGAGTGACTTTTATGGTTGGCACAACCTTTATGACCTAAGAAGCCTCTTTGACCAGTAAACCCTCTATGATCCCTGCAACTTTTGTGACCTAAAAAGGTTCTAGGTACTGAGTAACCTTTATGGCCTACATGCCCTCTATGACTTGAGTAGCTTCTATGACCTGCATAACCTCTTTGACTTAAGTATCCTTCATGACCTATGAAACCTCTATTACCTGATTAGCCCCTAAGACCTGTGTAGTACATATGACTTAAATAATCTCTATTGTCTGCTTACACTCTATACCTGAGTAGCATCTTGGAACTGAGTAGTCTCTTTCAGTAACACAACCTCTCTGACCTGTGTAGCCTCTATGACCTGCACCTTTTTTATGACCTGGATTTCCTTAATTACAAGTGTCTTCTCTATGGTCTGAGTAACTCATATGCCCTATCTGTGACTTATGTATTCTCCATTACATTTATATTATTTATAAATTTTGTAGCCTACATGTCCTGAATAATTCCTAGAACTTGTGCAGAATTTATCACTTATAAAACCTCCATTTTTTACTTAAAACCCTAAGCTGATCATACAGCTTGAACTGAGTCAATCTGCAGGCAATATAACCTCTATTACTTAGAAGCATTTAACATCTGCATAAACTCTATGGCCAATGTAGCATATAAACTTGTGTAGTACCCAGGGCATGTGTATGACTCATGACATGCATAGCCTGTGTGGTGTACACTGCCACTAAAACCTGTGATGCCTTTATGGCCTGAGTAGCCTCAATGACCTGTATAGTTTCTATGATCTCAGGAACCACTATGGCCCATGGTGCCCCTATGATCTGCACAAGCCTTTATTATCTGTGAAGCCTCTGTGTCCTGAGTGACACATAAGATTTATGTAGCTTATATAGAATGAATAACCTAAATGACCCCTATGGCCTGCAAAGCCTCTAAGTTTTCAATAATGTCTAACACCAGTTAACCTGTTTGACCTTCACATTCTCTATGCTTGAGTACATTCTATGATGTGTACATTATTTATGCCCTAAATACTGTCTATTTTTTTTGTAAATTCTATAACTTTTATAGTTTCTTTGGACTAAAAAATGTAAATGAGCTTAGTAACTGATATGATTTGTGTATTCTTTGTGTCCCGAGTTGCCTCTGTGACATGAATATCCTTTATGAAATGAATGTTCTCTAAGGCTAGCATCATCACTATGGCATGTATAGCTGGTGTGGATTGAGTGGCCTCTGTGAACTGTATCACCTCTATTAGCTGGGTATCCTCTACAGCATGCATAGCCTCTATGGTCTGCTTGTCTTTATATCCTGAATACCCTAGTAGACCTGAATAGCCTCTTTGGACTTAGTGGTCTAAATGACCTTAGTATGCCCTATAATACCTATAGGCACTATGAACTGCATAACCTCTATAATTTGCACAGGGTCTCTGACCTGCATATACTCTCTGACTTGTACCACTTCTATGGACTGAGTATCCAAATGATTGCAAGGCTCATATGCCCTGTGCTGTTTCTGTAGCCAGAATAGCTTCTATGACTTGCATAGCCTTAATGACCTGTGTATCTTCTAAGGTCTAAACAATATTTATGACCCCCATAACTTTATGAGCTGAGAAACATAAATGACCTCAGTAGGCACTATGAACTTTGTAGCCTCTATGAATCATTTAGCCTCCTTGACCTGCATAGGACTTATATGCACAGTAACTTACCTAGTCTGAGTAGTTTCTAGGTCCTGTTAACATCTGTGAATTGCATACCTCTTTGACCTGCACAGACTCTATGATTTCTGTAGACTTTATGATTTACTGCTTACTCTCTGACCTAAGTAGCTTCTTCAACCCTCATAACCTCTGATTTATGCAGCTACTATGATCGGTGTAGCCTCCATCACCAATGTAACCACAAGAACATTCAGATCCTCTATAATCTGTGAAGGCCCCTGCACCTGCATTGCCTCTAAGACCTGAATTGTCATTATAATCTCAGAAGTTTTTTTAACCAGCAAAATTTCTATGATCTGTATAATATTATCTGTAATATGTATGTTTTTCATGGCCTATTATAGACCACCTATCCTGCATATCCTCTCTGTTCTAAGTAGCCTAAATGAACTGAGTAACTCATATGACCTATGTAGTATTAATAGTCTGAATGACCTCTATGGGTTGAGAAGTCCTTATGAATTGTGAAAACTCTAGGACCTGAGCAGCCTCAAAAATTGAGATGGTTTTTTTGGCCTGCATATTCTCTACAGTATGAGTAACCTCTATGACCCTATATCATTTATAATCCATGAAGCATCTATTACCTATGTAATCCTGACAGCCTTTATGACCTCCACAGGCTTATGCCCTATGTAGATATTTAATTAGTAGCCCCTAAAGACTTGGTAGGCTCTATGTTTGAACAGTCATTGTGACCTGGGTACCCTCTATGATCTGCATAACCCCTATTACTTAAGTAACATGTATGACTTGCATACTTTATGTGTTCTGAAGCCACTGGTCCTCCTTATCTTGATGACCTGAATAGCTTTTACTAACTGACTAACCTCTATGTCCAATGTAATTTCTAAAACCTGAATATCCTCTATAATCAGCATAATTTTTAGGACCTGTGCAGCCCCTAAGAACTGTGTGAGTTTTATGACCTGAACAGCATAATGAAATTTCAGAAAGGAAAGAGTATTATCTCTATGGTGTGTGCCTGGCTTGGCCCCAGGATATGAGTTGGATATTAATTAAACAAGCTCACAGCCCTTCTTCCAGGCAGGGATTTCATGCATCCATCTTCTTGACTAACATTATAGTATAGAAATTACCCTTCCTGGAAAGAATTACAAGTATATGAATTGGTCACACCTTGGTAGCAAGGAAACACAGCAAGGGTATTCACCTGTAATAACACTAGGAGAAGCTAGCAAAATATAAGAAAGTTATAAAAGAAGTAGGAGGTCACTAGGATTACAGTTGTCAGGCTTAAACTGCCAGGTGTAACTCCAGGCAGGAAGGAGGAAAAATAATCTGATGAATGAGAACTGCTTTTCTCAGGGAATTGACAAGATCTTGTTCCAGAGAGAAATTATTATGTAAATTATCCAGGCCTGTGTCCCAAGTTCCCACAATTCTGTGGGCTATCCTCTACCACATTTAAAGCACTCCAAATTCCCAAGGTTAGACAAATGACTGGTTGGATTTGTCCCACCTGAGGAACTGATCACACTAATGGAATTGCCTCTCTGAAACACTGGTAGTAGGGAAGCTAAAGATTTCAACAGATTTAGGGGAAAACCAGGATGCAAAAATGCAAAATACATGTAACTTAATATTCATCAACTTAGTTTTCAACAGGTACAACTTTAGGACAAGGGGCTTACTCTTTCTTGTTCAGACTGAGGAAGAGGTGGATTGGTTCTAGCTGGGATGTCATGTAATGAATGAAAGATAAGTGAGGTAGGCTGAATAAAATGTTTTAGCACATAATAAAGGAGACTAATGAAATTAAAATGCCAGTGGTAGATATCCAGAGACCATTACTGTTCAAACAAGGGAGCATGAAATTGCCAGAAGGTGGAGAAAAGTTTATCATTGGGAGCAAGTTCCTTAGCACCAGGTTGGAGTCATTTTTTTAGGTTCACAGGCAGAGTACTACACCCATTGTCGAGTATTTGAATGACAAATTTGGAGGTTTTTGGGGTCTGCTTAGTGACCTGTTTGGTCTCTATTGCCCAAGCATCCTCTATAACCTGAGAAGCATCTATGACATGAAAGAAAGAAATTAAATGTATACAAATAAGTAAAGAAAAACTCAAGCCATCACTATTTGCAAATGATATGGTTCTACATTTGGAAATCCAAAAACTTCCACCAAAATCTTCTGGGACTAAAAAATGAATTCAGCAAAGTAGCAGGATATAAAATCAATATGCATAATTCAAATGCATTTGTATACATCAGTAATGAATCCACTGAAAGAGAAATAACACTACACTTTTCATAATCATTTCAAAAAATAAAATACTTGGGAATCAATCTGACAAAAGTGATGAAAAATCTCTATAATGAAAACTACAAAAATAAAGAAATTGAAGATCTTAGAAGATGGAAAGACCTCACATGCTCCTAGATAGGCAGAATTTATTTGATCTTTTCATGTTAATCCCATAATTTTTGAAAGTTCTGCTCATGGATTTTTACCATCTTCTCTGTGTGGTCAACTTTATTTTCAACATTAAATATTTTGTCTTCATTGTCTAAAGTTCTGTCTTCCAAATGATCTAGACTGTGGTTGATATTTTCCATTGAATTTATAACTGACTGATTTATAATTGATTGATTCCTTCATTTTGAGGATTTCTGTTTGTTTTTTACACAATCTCTAACTCTTTATTGATCTTTCACTTCCTGTATTTCTCTTTGATTTAACTCTGTATACCACCCTTTACTTTGCAGGTCAAATTGACTATGGACATTCTAAACTTCTTGGATATTTATTCCATTGTTCTGTCAGTGTCTTCTCTTATTGGGGAATCTTGGTTTGTTTGTGGTGTTTTTTTCCCTTATTTTTTTATGTTGTAACTCCAGTTGCAGTCAAAACAATAGGCACCCTGGCACTGAACCTCCAGGTACTAGCTGGTGTCCCCAGAGGCAGTGTGCCCCAAAATGGCAGTGGCAGCAAACCTTTGGCATTTCAAACAAACCTAAGCTGTGGCCAGTGTCTCAAAATGGGTGTGGCCATGTGCAACCAAACCTGGAGTGTCCCTGGTAACAGATTTCTGAACAGTGGTGGAAATGGTAGTAGCAGGAATCGGTGGCAGCAACCAGGGGGTCAGCAGCAGCTGTAGACATCAGTGGTGTTTGCAACAGGTGTGAGAACTATGGCAACAGTGGCAGCAGCAGTGACTGTGACTGCAGCTGCAGCTGCACCCAGAGAGGAGAACTCCAGATGACTTCCTGGGAGTAGCATTGGCTTTGGTGAGAGCAGTTTCAGTGATAGCAGGAGCAGCAGCAGCAGTGTACATGGCAAACATGCATCTGAGGCAGTGACGAGAGCAGCAGTGACCTCTGGGCCATGTTGACTGTGACAGTGTCAACATCAGCAGCCACACCAAGAGAAAAGACCTCCAGGCACCCATGGCAGTGAACTCAGGGGCAGATGTGCCTCAAGAGAAAACTTCATGGAAATGGCAGCAGTGCTCAGGAAAAAAGTGCCTGAGCACTATTGTCCTTCATTCTGATTGGAGGAGTTTGGGGTTATAATCTATGCAATTTCTTAATTTTAAAATTGGATCAAAGGGAAAGACTATAATTAAAATGCCTACAAATGTAGCCAATTAAGGCTATATTCTGAAAGGGGATCACCAGACATTTTATTTCTCACAATAGCACCTATGATATGCATGAATTCTGTTACCTTTATGACCTGTATGATGGGCATATATTCTATGGTCTATCCTTTGTATCCTGCATAACCTCTAGAAACTGAGTAGCTTAAAAAACCTTAGCATCTTGAATTTATGTAACCTCTATGATCTTCATACCTACAGTATCCTGAGTAGCAGAAATGACCATATTATCCCTGATGAACTATGTAGTGTGTATAAATTGAGTAGATTTAATAAACCTATTAAGCCCCTATGACTTGTGTAGCCTCTGTGGCCTGATTATACTGTATGACCTACATGATCTTTATGACTTGCATAGTATCTATGAATTGAGTAACACAAATATCCTGAATATCTGTTATGACACCCATACCCAGTATGGAATACTTAACCTCTGTGTCTTTCATAGTATCTATTGCCTCTGTACCCTTTATGTCCTGATTTAACAAAGTGATCCAATTAGCCTACATTACATGTATGTATTCTATGACATTAAAACCTCCATGACCTCTGGAATATCTGTGTCCTGAGTTATCTCTGTGACCCATGTGGCCTCTCTGATCATTGTAGTCCATATATCCTCCATAACCTTTTTCACTGAAGAGCCTCTATGCCCAGATAGCCTCTGTGACACAAGTGCAGTCTATGACCAACTCAGCCTTTATTACCTGAAAATCCTTTCTGTCCTTCATTCTGAAATGACCATAGTAGCCTTCAAGACATTTATAAAGTTAGTAGACACTATGATCATTATAAGTAGCCAGTATGAACTTGGTAAACTATGATTGTGTACCCTCTATAGGCAGTGGGGCTTGTCAATGAAAGTTTGGTTCTTGTACCCAGTGCCTAGTCAATAAAGATAATTGAGTTTTGAAAGAAGGAAAAATAAGGCTTATTGCTTTACATGCAATGGAGAAACAGAGAACTCCTGTCCCAAATGCTGTGATTCTGCCTATCAGAGAGAACAGAGAGTTTTTAAAGGAGTTATTCATTTAAAGGCTACAATCCAGGTCTTTCCTGTAGGCTACTGTGATTCAATTACTAGTTGGGGGGTAAGCCATTCTTTTAATCTTCTTTTTCCATCCCTGAAATCTGAATTACTTTACTCCTCTGTTGGATATGTGGTCAAATAGAGATAACTTGGTCTTGAACAAGGAAAAGATAATCTTGTTCTTCCACTCAGGTTAGGAAGGGGAAGAGTGTGGAAAGGTAAAGAAAAACATGTCCATTTAAAAATAAGCCTCAGTGGCAGTGCAGTAAGGCTATATTAAAATCATTACCTGGACCACTGTTACTTAATGATATAAGCATCCCAAATGACTTGGCCAGTCCATGTGACTGGTGTGACTTGAGTAATCTCTATGGCTTGAGTAGATTAAATGACCCAAAATATACTTTGTTGTATTTTCAATCAAAAGTTTTCCTATATTGTTTTTCATATGTAATTCTTCAGTAAATTTTGAATTGATTGTGGCATATGTTATAGGGAGGTAACTATTTTTATATGGATTTGTATTTTTATATGGATTATCAATTCTGATGTGGTTTTGTTTGGTGCTAAGGTGAGTCAACAAGGTCCTCACTCTAACTCATGGTTTACTGTGAAAGACAACCAAAAATTACCCACCCTTTTTCCTGCCCCTTCCCACAAGTAAGGCAATGAACACCTTTATTTCCAGGATAGTTGGGTGATAATGATTGGACATAGGTGCTTGGACCTTCTCTTATTGGGGCATTTCATTTTCACTAACTTCATAAATTTTCATACCATTCTTTCTTTGCTAACATAGGAGAAATATTTGACAGGATGCACTCTAATCTCTGAGGTTTTATTAGAACTCATTTGTAAAGCATTTACATATAGTGGGGAGTGGGGTGTGTGTTGGGAGTGTGGTGGAGGGCAGTTGTGAATGCCAGCCCAATTTCTTTATTGATTTTGGCTTATTTATTATTCCAAAATGTATTTTGCTCTATTTTCATCTTTAAGTTTTTTATGCACTAACAAATATGAACTAATAAGTGATATATGTCAAATACATAAGTAAATAAAAGGAAGATCAATAGAGTAGAAGGAAGAGAATAGAGGGAGTGGAAGACATAGAGATTGAGAGAGAGATGGAAAGCTGAAGGGCACTCTATACCAAAATGGAGTAAATAAAATTCCAAGCTTGTTTGATTTTATCCAATGAGCCCACTTACTATGTATGACTGTAATTCTCTAAATAAAAAAGAAAGCAAAAGCAATATATGGCAGTTGTATTAGAACTCCACAGATAATAAAACAATTCCAGTTCATATCAAATATTCAAAAATATTTAAGTCCATTTTCATAATATTCAATGTATATTAGTTACTCTGCTATTCATGCTTTTTTTTATAAAATGCTCAATTTCATCTAAGTTTTTGTTAGCATAGCGTTATTTGTTGTATCAAAATTAAGAATAAAATCTGAACTGTATTTGTCATGGAAATTTGCAGTCTGAAGTCTACATTTGAATTTTTCTCATTGTATAGCATGAATTTCTATGAAATATAGATAAGCATCTGCAAGACACTGCACTGCTGACTCAGGGATCAAAGGACTTTGCTACAACTTCCAACCTCCTAGAGTTTTTCTCATGGAAGTAATGTTCCAAAAGATGCAGCAGAAGGACCACACCTCTTGGCTGTGTCCCAGAAAACAAGTGGTAAGTTTGCTTTTCCCCTTAAATAAAACCTTCTTTCAGCAAAAATGTTCATTTCATGAGCACAAATTTTGTAAAAAGGCAAAGATTCAAACTTCCAGCCAGATGAAGCATTTTTCTTTCAAATTTTCCAGTTTTTTTTTTTTTTTTTTATAAAGGATAGAGCTTTAGTGGGATTTTTACAAATCAGCAATAGGTGTGGCTTCTCTATAACCAGCAGCAATTAGCTATAGAGTAGCAATACTGTTGCTCCTTGCTTCAGCTTTTATTTCCCCTTTTATGTCTTGCCTAGAGCAGGTCAAAGGCAAAGACAAGGCTATAGGTGCTTCAGGGTTTTCCTGGTTCTCTCATACACTCCACTGTGTTTTCCCTCACATGGTTCCATTGGACAAAGGAGGTTGTCAGTGATGAGTGTCAGAAGACTGTGATGACCCGCCTGGGCACTGATGCTGATTAGTATGTGTGAACTAACATGATTTCTACAGAAGACTTTCCTTAGCCCCTTAATATGATATAAATTGTGTGAAATCACTTTCTATTACTCACCCTGTAATGTAGTTTCTAGAGTATTAACACTGATGTTCAATGTAAAGCTCTGTAATTTACCAGCACCCATGCTTGACTTTTTTTTTAATTGTAAACAAATGGGATACATGTTGTTTCTCTATTTGTACATGGCGTAAAGGCATACCATTTGTGTAATCATAAATTTACATAGGGTAATGTTGTTTGATTCATTCTGTTATTTTTTCCCCTCCCCCCACCCCTCCCACCCCTCTTTTCCCTCTATACAGTCCTTCCTTCCTACATTCTTACCCCTCTCCCTAACCCTAACTCTAACCCTAACACTAACACCTCCCACCCCCCATTATGTGTCATCATCCACTTATTAGCGATATCATTCGTCCTTTGTTTTTTTGAGATTGGCTTATCTCACTTAGCATGATATTCTCCAGTTTAATCCATTTGCCTGCAAATGTCATAATTTTATCATTCTTTATGGCTGAGTAATATTCCATTGTATATATATACCACAGTTTCTTTATTCATTCATCAACTGAAGGACATCTAGGTTGGTTCCACAATCTGGCTATTGTGAACTGAGCAGCTATGAACATTGATGTGGCTGTATCTCTGTAATATGTTGTTTTTAAGTCCTTTGGGTATAGGCCAAGGAGTGAGATAGCTGGGTCAAATGGTGGTTCCATTCCAAGTTTTCTAAGGAGTCTTCACACTGCTTTCCAGAGTGGCTGCACTAATTTTCAGCCCGACCAGCAATGTATGAGTGTACCTTTCTCCCCACATCCTCGCCAACACCTGTAGTTGCTTGTATTCTTGATAATCGCCATTCTAATTGGGGTGAGATGGAATCTTAGGGTGGTTTTGATTTGCATTTCTCTTATTACTAGAGATGTTGAACATTTTTCCATATGTTTGTTGATTGCTTGTAGATCTTCTTCTGTGAAGTGTCTATTCATTTCCTTAGCCCATGCTTGGCTTTTAATCTTTGAGTTCAAATTAAAGATGGTATAAGAAACCAAAAAGGCAGAAGGATTAGTGTGACATCTGAATTTCTACATCTGTCTTTGTCAGTCTGAACCAACTCTGGGATCCTGTGAAGAATGGCATTGCCTTTTGCAAATGAGCAAACTAGGGCCTAAGCACTAAAAACTAAAGAGAATATATAAAACCTGAGAGGTGACCCTTACATATAACAATATTTGAATGCCACATAAAATTCAGAACTTCATCTATGTGCAAAATAATTCATGTAGTATTAATGGAAAAGTAGAACATGCTATATTTAAATTCACTGTACAGTGATCTTACTTTATCATAAAATTTTACATATACATCCAGAGGAAGAAAACTGTCAAATTACTGGCACTGATTTTTATTAAGATTTTTCATGACTTTAAGAATTAGTATTCTAAAATTTACATTTAAATAAAACCTCCCACAATGCATACCTAGTTGTCATATTCTTATCTGTATTTCCATATCAAAACATCTTTTTTTCTGAAATAACTGTAACATTGGTGTGCAACTTATTAAAATATTCTCCTCATTGATTCAGTCTTTTAATTTTATTGGGAAAAGTTTTGTAACTGCCCTCTCTCCTCTTTCTCCAGTCACTCTTTATGGTAAAAGTCAATGAAAACTATGGACATTTTCTCATTAAGTTGTTCTTTGTAGAACCCCAGATTCCTTTAAACTTTCCTATCTTTCTATTCTTTAACTTCCTTCTGTCTTTCTTCTCTCCTCCACATCCAACTTTAATTTCATGTTTATCAAGATAAGCTCCCATTTACAGGGTTACTTTTTAAAAATTTTTATTAATGCATATGATTATAAATAAAACTATGTTTCATTTTGACATTATTGCACAAACACAGAATATAATTTGCTCCAATTCAAGCCCCAGATTTCCCCCATTAGATTTTCTCCTTGTTCCCCTGTTCACTTTCCTTTGTTCTATTGGTCTTACTTCTATTTATTGACATTTGTCATTTATTATTTATTTACTTATTATATATTCATTTATTTATTGGTTCTTTTTGGCTATTATAGTAAAATTCATTTGATATAAATTTACAAGCATGTGATATATCCTATTCTAATTAGGATCCCACTCTGTGGATGTACATGATAATGGGGTTCAGTGTGTTGTTTTTTGTAAATATACATTTGAAAATTATATCAGTTTCCTTCTGCTCTCTTTCCTTTTCCTATCCCCCTTCCTTCCACGCATTCCACATTGTCTAATCTACTGAAATTCCATTATTTCCCTTATGTCCTCCTTAATGTGGTTTTGCTTCCTCATATCAGAGAAAATATTCAACCTTTGGCTTTTGGAACTGGGTTATTTCACTTTGCATGAAATTATAGAAATTTATTCACTGTCAAATGCCATAAAGTCATTATTTTTTATGTCATTCTTTTCATGCCCATGTAATACTCCAGGGTGTATATACACCACATTTTCTTTATTCATTCATCTGTTGAAGGGCAACACCGTTGGTTCCATAACTTAGCTGTTGCAAAGTGAGCTGCTTTAAACATTGATGTGGACACATCATTTTAGTATGCTGATTTTAACTACTTCGTGTACAGGGAGTGAGAAAACTTGGTCAAATAGTGGCTCCATTCCTAGTTTTTGAGGTTATCCATAATGCTTTTCAGGGTGGTAGCAACAACTTGTAGTTCCACCAGCAATGTATGCATGAACCTTGTTCCCCAAGTGCTCATAAGCTCACAAACTTTATTGTTACTGTATTCTTGAAAATTGCCATTCTATGTGATGCAAAATCTCAATGTGGTTTTAATTTGCATTATTCTAATAGCAAGAGAGGTTGAACATTTTTTCACATATTTGTTTCCCATTTGTATTTCCTATTCTATAAAGTGTCTCTTCAATTCCTTTGCCCTTTTTTTGATTTTTTTTTACATTAAGCTTTGAATTATTGTTTGTCCTGGAAATTAGCAACCAATCAGAGGAGCAGATAGCAAAGTTTTTTTTCCCCAATGTATAGGTTTTTCTTTTCATGTTCTTGATTATGTCTTTTGCTATGAAGATGTTTTTTAGTTTGATGCCATCACATTTATTGTCTTAATTTTTTTTTTTTTTGCAGTACTGGGGATTGATCTTAGGGCCTTTGCTTACTAGGCAAGCACTCTATCAACTGAACTATAGGGAATATTCCTCAAGCTTATCTGACAGCAGTTACTGACACCATGGTCTAAGTAAGCCAAATAGTCTGAACAGAGAAACTGAGGTAATGGTAAAGACTTGCCATGGAATGAAGGTCTTTGCAGTTGCTGAGGCTGAGTTTGAGCTGAGGGGAGGCCTCGTTCTATCATGCATCACAGAAACCTGTGATGTGAGCTCGCCCGCACTGCCTTGCCTCATGCTCTGTGCAGGAGCTTGCCATTCCTCCAGTCCTTTGTCTCAGACCTGTTGCGGGGCAAAATTGCTTAGGCATGCTTGGTTTGTTTACACTACCTGGATCCTCGATGTATAATTCAACTATAGGCTGACTGTGTTATACTTTAACAAGCACGTTAACCTGATTGGATAATGTGCTTATATATGTTTTGTGACACACTAAATAAAATTAAATCTGTGCCTTCAGAGCTTGATCTTCAATGCCTGAGTAAGTGCACTGGGTAAGGCTAGGAAAGGTAACCATCATTCATCCTCACCCTCAGCAAACCCGTCTCTGAACATCTACATTGATTTTTTTTTCTTTTTTGGTAGTGGGGATTAAGCCCAGGGCCTTGTGCTTACTAGGCAAGAACTCTACCAACTGAACTATATCCCAGCCTTGTCTTTTGATTTTAATTTTTGTGTTTTAAGTATCTTTTTGAGGAGTCAGTTTCTGTACCGATATGTTTCATTGTTGGTCTAACAATTTTTTTCCAGTGTGTACAGCATTGCTGATCCAATACTATTCCTTTGACCCACATGGAGTTGAGTTTTGTGTAGGGTGAGGGATAGGGTTAACTTTCAATATATTACATATGGATTTCCAATTTTTCCAGCACCATTTGTTGAAGAGGCTATCTTTTCTCCCATGCATGTTTTTGGTGCCTTGGTTTAATATGAGATAACTATATTTATGTGGGTTTGTCTCTGTGCCTTCTATTCTACTCCATTGGTCTTCTTGCCTCTTTTGGTGTCAATATCATGCTGTTTTGTTAATATAGCAATAGAGTATAAAGTCTGGTATCATGATACCCCTGCTTCACTTTTCTTGCTGAGAATTGCTTTACCTATTCTGGACTTCTTACTTTTATGACTGCTTTTTTTATTTCAGTGAAAAAGGTCATTGGGATTTTTATGGAATTTTTACTGTGTCTGTGTACTGCTTTTGGTATTATGACCATCTTGGCAATAATAATTCTGACTATCCAATAACATGAGTGGTTCTTCCATCTTCTGAGGTCTTCCTCAATTTCTTTACTTGGTGTTTTTTTTTTTTTTTCACTATAGAGGTCTTTCACTTCTTTTGATAGATCAATTTCCAAGTATTCTGTTTATTTTTATTTGAGGGGTATTGTGAATGGGTTAGTTTTCTTAATTTATCTTTCAGCTGATTTTTCTTGGAGTATAGGTGTACAATTGATTTATGAGTGTAAATTTTGAATCCTGCTAAATTTCTGATTAAATTTATGAGTTCTACAAGGATTTTGGTGGATTTTGGGGGTCTTATAAATCTAGGATCATACTGTTAGCAGAGATAGGTATAGCACTTCTTTTCCTAACTGTGTTTCTTCAATTTCTTTCTTTTGCCTAATTGTTTTGAGTAGATATTCTAGGACATTGATATATAGGTTGTAAAAGAGGGTATAATTTTCTTGTTTCTCTTTTTAGAGGGAATTGTTTCAGTTATTCTCTGTTTAGAATGCTGTTGGCTGTGGTGTTGGTGTATATACTTTTACAATATTGAGTTATGTTCCTTATATCCCTACTTTTTCTAGTGTTTTGATCCCAAATGTATTATGCATCGATTGAGCTAATCATGTAATTCCCGTCTTTAAGTCTATTGATGTGATGGATTATGTTTACTGATTTCTGTATGTTAAAAGAACCTTGCAGCCCTTGGAAGAACTCCATTTGATTATGGTGCATACCTTTTTAATTTTTTAATGTAAATTGCCAGTATTTTATTGAGAATCCTTTATCTATGTTCATCAAGAATATTGGTTTAAAGTTTTCTTTCCTTAATATATCTATCTGATTTTCATATCAGGGTGATAAAAACTACATAGAGTATGTTTCAAAGAGTTTCCATCCATTCCTTTTTGTAGAATAATTTAAGGAGGTTTGGTATAAATTCTGAAAAGCCTGACATTACTCACCTGAGAATCCATCTGGTCCTGGGATTTTCTTAGTTGGAATTCTTTTGATGGCATCTTTAATTTCATCTTTAATTTCATTACTTCATTTCACATTTTTTATATAATCCTGGTTCAATTAGTGGTGTGTCATATATCTTTAACAATTTGTCAACATCTTCAAGATTTTCTATCTCATTGGAATATAAATTCTCAAAATAGCTTTTGATTACCCTCTGTATTTCAGTTGTACCTTTAGTGATATTTTCCTTTTTATTATAGATTTTTATAAATTAATTTTTCTCTTTGTTAGATTAAGTGTTAATCAATTTTACTTATTTTTTCAGAGAACCAACTTTTTGATCAATTTCATTGATTTTGACTCTGATTTTAACTATTTCCTGTGTTATACTAATTTCTGTGTTGATTTGTTGTTTTCATATTGGGGTCAGAAGATGTAATATTAGATTATTTATTTGGTGTCTTTCAGGTTTTTTTTTCTGATGTATGAAGTTTTCTTGATGTACTGTTCAATGTTACAAACTTGCTTCTTAAAATCACCTTCTTAGTGTCCTGGAGGTTATAGTGTTTTGCATCTTTATTCTCTTTTGCTTCTATGTAATTTTTATATCACCTCTAATTTCTTCTGCTCCCCATTCATCATTCCCTAGTGAGTTTTTCAAACTCCAGGTATTTGGGCAATTTTTATTTATCTTAGCCCTTATTTATAATTATTTTACCATTATGATCTGATAGAATTAAAAGTATTTTCTATTTTTAAAATTGCCTAAAGTTTCTTTATGTCCTAAAATATGTTCTATTTTAGAAAATTTTATAGGTACTGCTAAAAAGAAATTGTATTCAGTCACTGATGGATGAAATGTTATACATATTTTAATATAAGTATAAATATATAGTCTAAATTTTACTTTTTTAGTTCTGTATATTGCTTATTAAGTTTTTGTATAATCTTTCTAATGATGAGAGATGATTACTAAAATTACTGAGTGTCTTGTGGTCTTTTTGATTCTTGATATTAAGAAGGGATTGATATATGTAGATGCTCCATTTTGGGGGCATAAATGGTTAAAACTCTTAATTCTTATTATTTCATGACTCCCTTAAGCATTATGAAATGACCTTCTTTGTCTCTTTTGATTAACTTTGGCTTGAATCTCACTTTATCAGATACAAGAGTAGAAACACCTGCTTGCTTATTGATCCATGTGAGTGATAAGGTTTTCACCATCTATTTTTCTTCAGTCTGTGTATGTCTTTGCCTATGTTCTGAGTCTCTTTGAAACAGAATTGTTGAGTCTAGTTTTTTAATAAGATCTATCTTTTGATTGATTAATTGAGTTCATTAAAGAACAGAATTATTATTTTATTTCCTGTCACTTTGATTTATTTCTAGTTTTAAAGTTGAATTTGATTTTCCTTTGATTCTCCTAGTATAGTTTCATTCCGTGATGGTTTTCATGTTTTCTCCATGTCTTCTTCATGAAATATATTATAGAATATGCTTTGCAGTTCCAACTGTCAAAATGTGAATTCTTTTAACTTTTGTTTATCATGGAAGGTTTTTATTTTATCCTCAAATATGAACCTTAATGTTCCTGATTATAGTATCCTTGGATAGTGTACATTATCTTTTAGAATTCTGTGCAAAATATTTCCAGTCCTCCTAGCTTTTAGCATTTGGGTCAAAAATTCAGCTGAAATCTACAATGGTTAATTTCTAAATGTGACCAGTCATTTCTCTCTAGCTGCTTTTCAAATTCTGTCTTTTTTCTGCAAGTTAGGCATTTTTATAATAATGTCCTGTAATGCTTAATTTGAATTATCAACTTGACTGGATTAAGAGATGCTGATGATTAAAAGATCTCTGGGTGTGTCAATGAGGGTGTGTCTAGGAATGATTGGAACATGGAATAGTGAACTGAAGAGGAGACCCTCCCTAAGTGTGGGTGGCACTGCCTAATAGGATGGAACAAATGCTGGAAGAACAAGAAAGCAGATGCAGATACAATTTTGGCTCTTCTTGAAGAGGTTCTTGATCAGTGCTTGGATTATCTGAGGATGTCAGAATCTCACTTTTTCACTCTTCCAAAGCAGACTCTGCCAGTGATTCTCCATGTAGTTTCCAGAAGCCTTGTTCTCAAACTAGGTTAGCACTGTTTGATCCTTCTTCTTTTGGGGTTTCTGTGTCTTGGACAGTGTAGCTTCTGGTTCTTCCAGGTCTCCTGCTGCAGACAGCCATTGTGGACTATTCAGCTTCTGGTCATGTAAGCCAATCTAATAAAACCCCTTTTATAGTCATACTTGCTGTTGATTCTGTTCCTCTAGGCAACCCTGATGAATACATGTCTTTGGAATGGGTTTGTTGTAATTTTTGCATATTTGGAGTCCTGTATGACTCCTGTATTTGATTTTCCATTTCATTTTTAAGATTTAGAAATGTTTCCATTATTATTTTATTGAAATTATTGTGCATTTCTTTAATTTGTACCTCAGAGCTCCTGTAAACCCTAGATTTGACCTTGTAATATCATCCCATATTTTTTGAAAATTTTGTTTATGGTCTCTTAACATCTTTAACATGATCAAGTTAAGTTTTAAGGTTATGTATATTGCCTTTGTAGCCTGAAAATCTTTCAAATGATATGGTCTATTGATAATGGTTTTCATTGAATTTCAAATTTGTATTATTTGTTTCTTCCATTTCAAGAATTACCAATTGGGGCTTGGGTTGTGACTCAGTTGTAGAGCACTTGCCTAGCATGCATGAGGCACTGGGTTTGATTTGAAGCACCACATAAAAAGAAAAGAATTACCAGTTAATTTTTCTTTAAAATCTCTGACTCCATAATGAACTGATCTTTCACTTCTTATATTTTCTCTGTGATTTTACTCTTTCCATCATATTTTACCCTTTAGATCATCTTATCTGTGTACTTTCTAAATTCCTCACCTGACATTTTCTGCACTGCAGTGTTAGTGGAGTCTATTATTGAACCACACTGTTTTGTTTTGGATGTTTTCTTCCATTGCTTTCACATAATTTTTATGTGTTTACCAATCTGTTCAAATGGATCTGAAGAAGGAGGGCTTCTACTCTACAAAGGAATCCTGTAGGCTTAGGTTGCCTCACGGATTGGGAGGAATAAATAACAACTAAAACTTATGCATATGACATATTGGATTAAATTATATACTTATTTCCTATTGAGACATCTACAATGTTGGTTGATACAATGAAAAGAAATGGTAGATAGCATTTTCTATCAGTAAAGACCATAGGGAATTATGAATCATATCCATCATAAAATCAAACAGTAGGTATTATGTATGACTTGCTGTGTATTACTTTTTGCTATAGCATTAGTTGTTCAGTCTGACATTTTATAAACTAATACTAAGAGAAGTTAAAAATAGAGTTAATTAACAGGGAAAAAGGAGAGATGAGTGAGTAGAAAAAGGTTTGCAGTTTAAAAAGTTGAATAGGGCTGATGAATAGGCAAAATATTATGTGTTGTTTCTGAGGGGGAGGACAAAATAAAGGAAAAAAATTAAAGGACGAGTGCAAGAGAGAATGATGAGTTTGGCTTCTATTGATCCATCTATTTATATATGTTTTAATTAGTGATTATAGTTATACATAATTTTTTTCAGTACTGGGAATTGAACCCAGGGCCTTGTGCTTTCGAGTCCAGCACTCTACCAACTAAGCTACTTCCCCAGCCCTGTACATAAAATTGAAATTCACTGTGCTTTATTCATATATGAACATAAGAGAGTTTGCTTTGTTTTATTCTACTACTGATCCCACTTTTGTCCTCTCTCCTTTGCTATAACCCCTTACTCTGCTCCACAGATGACTTTTTTATTTTTAATGAATTACCCCTTTTCCCATTATTTCATCTAGCATTCACACATGAAGGGAAAGGTTTGACTTCTGACTTTCTGAATCTGGCTTATTTCACATGGAATCCAGTTCTCCAGTTTCATCAATTTTCCCCCAAGTGCTATGACTTCATTCTTCTGTATGACTAAGTAAAATGTCATGAATGTACACCATATTTTCTTTATGCATTAGTCTGTTTATGGGTATGTGGGCTGGTTCTGTAATGTGGTTATTGTGAATTCTATTGCTACAAACACTGAGGTGGCTGTTCCTCTACAGTATGCTGATTTTAGATATTTGGATATATATCAGGGAGTGGAACAACTGGATCAATGGTGGTTCCATTTCAAATTTTGAAAGGGATATCCATAGGGTTTTCCAGAATTATTAAACTAATTTGCTATCCTACCAACAATGCATAAGTGTACATTTTCTCCCACATTATTCCTTTTGATCTTCTTAAAAATTCTTTTTAGATATACACGAAAGTAGAGTATATTTTACATATTATAAACATGGAGTGTAACTTCCCATTCTTGTGCTATTCATAATGTATAGTTACACTGGTCTTGTATATATAATCTCCCCCCAAATGTCCCTTCTGATACGTGGACAACCCACATTAATCTTGAAAATTGCTATTGTGAGTGAAGTGAGATAAAAATCTCTATTTAGTTCTTTTTAAATGTAATAATGTTATTGAGGTATAGGAAAAGAGCAAGGACACAATAATAATAGATTCTCCTCCATGTGGTTTTGACTTGCATTTCACTGATTTCTAGACATGTTGAACATTTTTTCATATATATGTTGGCCATTTGTATTTCTTATTTTAAGCAATGTCTGTTTAGATTTTTTGTCCATTTAGTTATTGGGGTGGTTCATATTTTTTTAGTTGTTTTATATTCTGTATATTAATTTCCTGTCATTAGGAGCAGGTGAAAAAGATTTTATCATATCGATAGACTCTCTATTCACAATCTTCTTTCCTTTGTTGGGCAGAAGTTTTGAAATTTGATTTCATCCCTCTTATTGATACTTGGTTTTATTTCTTATGCTTCAGAAGTCTTATTAAGGCAGTTGATCCTTTTGTCAATATGTTGGGGTGTTTCTTTAAGCACTTCTAGAGTTTCTGGTTTAATTCGTAAGTGTTTAATCCACTGGAGTTGACTTTGGTGCAGGGTGAGAGATAGGAAACAAGTTTTATTTTTTCTAAATATGGATATCTAATTTTTGAAGCATCATTTGTTAAAAATTCTCCTTCCTCCAACATGTTTTTGACACCTTTGTCACATAACAGGTCATTGTATCTACATGGATTTTTCTGTATTTTCTATTCCACTGGTCTTAAGGTCTGTTTTGGTAATACAGTTTGTATACAAAAGATCTACAACATAATTGGTTATGTGGTATTGTGATGCTTTCAACATCTTTTTTATCATTCAGGGTACTTTGGATATTCTCTTAAGTGTCCAAATAAATTTTAGAACTGCTTTTCTCTCAGCGTAACTTGTAAAGAAGGCCATTGATATTTTGATTGGGATTATAGTGAGTCTGTTTACTACTGTTGGTAGTATGGCAATTTTGATAATATTAATTCTGCTTATTCAAGGACATGGGAAGTATTTACACCTCCTAAGATCAGCTACCATTTTTTAAAATTCAGGGTTCTCTGGTTTTCATTGATGATGTCTTTCTCTCCATAGGTTATATTTTTTTCCCAAGTACTTTTTAGGGAATTGTGATTGAGATTTTTTTCCAATTTCTTTTGTAGCAGGTTTTCTCTTGCAATATAGGAATGCTATTAAATTATATATGCTGTTCTTACATCCAACTCCTTCAGTAAATTTGTTAATCATCTCTATATATTTGTTAATGAAGCATTTTTTTGTTTTTTTGTATTTGTGATAATAATTTATTCTTTTAAAAGATATACTAAAAGGGGCAGACATGTGTTGAAAGTACATTTTTAAGCCAAAAGTATGTATAAAACCTGCATTATAGCTATTTAAATCTTTCAGGCATGCTCCTGTTTAACTTAGGATAGTAACACCTTAATACAAAAAATGCAACATGCAGGGTGTGGTGGCCCCAGTCTTTAATCTCAGCAACTTGGGAGGATGAGAGCAATTTAGTGAGGTACTAAGTCACTTAGTGAGACCCTGTCTCAAAATAAAAAATAAATAACTTGGTGATAAAGTACCCCTGGGTTCTATGCTTAGTACCTCCACAAAAAAAAATCAAGGTAAAAAAGAATCTTTTTTTTATTTTAATTTGTGCCTTACTATTCTTTTTTTAAAATTATTTTGATTGTAAACAAATGGGATACATGTTGTTTCTTTTGTACATGCAGTAACAGCATACCATTTGCAATAATCATACATTTACATAGGGTAATGATGTTTGATTCATTCCATTATTTTTTCCTTCCCCCCACCCCTCCCACCTCTCTTTTCCCTCTACAAAATCCCTTCTTCCTCCATTCTTGCCCCCCTTCCACCCCCCATTATGTGTCATCATCCGCTTATCAGTGAGATCATTTGTCTTTTGGATTTTTGAGATTGGCTTAGCTCACTTAGCATGATATTCACCAATTTCATTCATTTGTCTGCAAATGCCATAATTTTATTATTCTTTATAGCTGAGTATTATTCCATTGTATATATGTACTTCTTTATCCATTCATCAATTGAAGGGTATCTAGGTTGGTTCCACAGTCTGGCTGTTCAATTGTGAATTGAACAGCTGTGAACATTGATGTGGATGTATCTCTGTAGTATGCTGATTTTAAGTCCTTTGGGAATAGGCCAAGGAGTGGGATAACTGGGTCAAATGGAAGGTCCATTCCAAGTTTTCTAAGAAATCTCCACACTGCTTTCCAGAGTGGCTGCACTAATTTGCAGTCCCACAAGCAATGTATGAGAGTACCTTTTCCCCACATCCTCGCCAACACGTATTGTTGCTTGTTTTCTTCATAATCGCCATTCTAATTGGGATGAGATGGAAACTTAGTGTAGTTTTGATTTGCATTTATCTTATTACTAAAGATGGTGAACATTTTTTCATATGTTTCTTGATTGCTTGAAGATCTTCTTCTGTGAAGTGTCTGTTCATATCCTAAGCCCATTTGTTCATTGGGGTATTTGTATTCTTCGTGTAGACTTTTTTGAGTTCTTTGTATATTCTGGAAATTAGTGCTCTATCTGAAGTATGAGTGGCAAAGATATTCTCCCACTCTGTAGGCTTTCTCTTCACATTGCTGATAGTTTTCTTTGCTGAGAGAAAGCTATTTAGTTTGAATCTATCCCAGTTGTTGATTCTTGCTTTTATTTCTTGTGCTATGGGAGTCCTGTTAAGGAAGTCTGACCCTAAGCCAACGAGTTGAGGATTTGAACCTACTTTTTCTTCTATAAGATGCAGGTTCTCTGGTCTGATTTCAAGGTCCTTGATCAATTTTGAGGTGAGTTTTGTGCAGCATGAGAGATAGGGGTTTAGTTTCATTCTGTTGCATATGGATTTCCAGTTTTCCCAGCACCATTTGTTGAAGAAGCTATGTTTACTCCATTGCATATTTTTTGCACCTTTGTCTAGTATGAGAAAATTGTATTTATTTGGGTTTGTGTCTGTGTCCTCTATTCTGTACCATGGATCTACCTGTCTATTTTGGTGCCAATACCCTGCTGTTTTTGTTACTATTGCTTTGTAGTATAGTTGAAGTTCTGGTATTGTGATACCCCCATTTCATTCTTCCTGCTAAGGATTGCTTTAGCTCTTCTGGATTTCTTATTTTTCCAGAAGAATTTCATGATTGCTTGCTCTATTTCTGTGAGGTATGTCATTGGGATTTTAATTGGAATTGCATTGAATCTGTGTAGCACTTTTGGTAGTATGGCCATTTTGACAATATTAATTCTGCCTCTCCAAGAACATGGGAGATCTTTCCATCTTCTAAGGTCTTCCTCAATTTATTTCTTCAATGTTTTGTAGTTTTCATTGTAGAGATCTTTTACCTCTTTGGTTAGATTGATTCCCAACATTTTATTTATTTTTTTTTGAGGCTATTGCAAATGGAGTTGTTTTCCTCATTTCCCTTTCAGCTGTTTTATCACTTGAGTATTGTGGTGGGCGAGACCTGGGGCCCTGGGTTATGCCACATGCATCAAAGATGGTGACTGGCAGAGAGCTAAAGGGCATGCTGAATGCGCCTTGAGATAAACAGGAAGCATTTACCATTGGCTGTATGATAATTAGTTCAGTTGCTTAGTGCATGGACAGATATATCTTACATGTATGCTTGAGCTCGTGATTCCTTGACCCTTAATAGGATTGGATGGACATATCTGGTTGCAATTGCTTATGTATGAGACTGCTTATATATTGAGGGTGTTATCTGAATAAAGCAGAAGCTGCTTCATGAACCTCTGGAGAGTACGTGTCATTTGTCCTGCTGGTCGGCGGCAAGCGACAAGTGGTGGCCCGTACAGGGAGCGGTGAGCACTCAGGTAAGTAAAAGGCAGTTTTGCTAGCATAATTAACAAAAAGGTTTCCCTATTTGAGGAAATGGTTGCCTTAAGGTTTTAATGGAAGGTTCCTCTAGAGAGGGAGCGTAATGGAAGATTCCCCTAGTGAGGGAATGTAACAGAAGGTTTCCCTAGAGAGGGAATGCAATGAAAGGCTGCCCAAGAGACAGCGAAGGATGTCCTGTAGTAAATGAATATGTGTAAGGTGTTATTTGTGTTACCTTTTCTTGTTTTGTTTCTGTTTATTGTTGTTGTGGTGATATGGACATTAGTTCATTTCTGTCTGACTTCCAAAAAAACAAAATTTCAAGAATGGTTAAGAGAAGGGGGAAAATATTAGAAACTGTAAAAGAAGAACAATCAGGTCAAGCTTCTGAAAGAGAAAGTAGGTGTTGAGACTCAGATCAGGGATATAACTCTGAAGAACAAGAGCTATCTGAGACAGAACTAGAAAAGAAGTTCCCTCAGTGGCATTTAACCCATACCGCACCACACCCTCTGGCGTATAATCCAGATCACCACTCTTTTCCAAATTGTAGGGGTGCATGTACTTGCTGCACAGGGGTGGTCCCTAGACAGTGGGCTGATGTAGAATCTTGATCAGTGTTCCCAATATTCCTGGTATTTGAAGTTCAAAACAATCAGAGATATCATCAAATATTAGATATAAAATTAGTAGCACAGTTAAAAGAGGCAGTTATGTCCTATGAAGTACAAACTGCATTTGACATTTCTTTATTAGAGAATGTTGCAAGTCAAAATCTTACTCTGACTGATTGGGGTAATTTAGCAAAGGCATGTTTATCTGGGGGACAATATCTCATGTGGAAGGTGGTTAACTAGGAGTTATGCTCTGATGCCCAATATAATGCAGTTGCAGGCAACCCTCAATGGAATCTAAACATGCTGACAGGCCAAGGACCATATGAAGGGCAAGGTAATCAGATTAATTTCCACCCTGGTGTGTATCGACAAATTAACCCTCAACTTTTAATCTATCATTATATGAATGCTATTTTGCAGGCTCATAAGGAAAACCTGTCTTAGAGCAATGTTATAATTACTTACTAAAGTCACTAGAAAGATGGGGCTTACATATTGCCATTGATAAAGTACAAATGACAGACACCAAAAACTTCCTGGGATCTATCATAAAACAACTATGGTTAAATCCATAAAAATTGCCATTCAGGTGGAAAACTTAGAACTTTAAATGATTTTCAAAAACTTTTGGGTGATATTAATTGGATTAGACCTTACCTTCATTTACCCACCTCTAGTTTGGGCCCCCTGTTTGATATTCTTAAAGGTGATTCTAACCCCCTTTCTAAGCAGGTGCTTACCCCTAGTGCTCAAACAGCTCTCAAACTTGTTGAAACAGCTATGGAAAAGTTTCATCTTGATCGTATTGACCTAGCTAAGCCTTTATCATTCATTGTCTTGACCACAAATAAGTTACCCACAGGATTGTTTTGGCAAAAGTGTCCTATTTTATGGGTTCACATGAATTATGCCCCTAACTAGGTCTTATCCTTGTTTACTGAATCTGTGGCAGAATTAATACTTAGGGCATTAAAATTATCCCTTTCCACCTTTGGATCAGATCCCTCAACAATCTCTACTCCATATACTACTGATCAGATACAATATCTTATTAATAATTCAAATTCATAGGCTATAGTCTTTACTAGTACTTCTTCTGTGTTTGACAATCATTTGCCATCTGATCCTCTTCACCAATTTTGGAGTCAACATCCTATAATTTTCCCTAAAGTCACCCAAAAATAACCTATTATAGGAGCTACCCTTATATTTACCGATGGATCAAAAAATGGTACAGGTGCTATTACTATAGATAATGTTACAGAAACATTGCTGTTTAATACTCTATCTGGACAACAAACAGAACTATTAGTAGCTATAGAAGTATTTAAAACCCACCAAGAACCTTTTAACATATTCTCTGATAGCAAATACATTGTTAATGTTGTTCAAAATTTAGAATTAACTGGTCTGATTTCCCTCACCTCCACTATTACTAAATATTTACAATGCTTACAAAATCTTATCTGGGAGAGAAAAGATCCTTTTTTTAATTGGGAATGTTCAGGCTCATACTGGCCTCCCAGGTCCTCTAAGTTTACCCAATGATTTAACAGACACGGCCACCAGAGACCTACACATCTTTAATAAGCTTGAAAATGCAAACACTTTTCATTCCAAATTTCTCATAAATGCTTCCGTTCTATGTACATGCTGTAAAATTACTAAGGCAACAGCTTGGGACATAGTCAAGTCTTGTGCTAAATGTGCTACACTTATTCCTAACCCCTTGTTAGGAATAAACCCAAAAGAGCTTCAGCCCAATCATATTTGGCAAATGGATGTAACTCATCATTCAGAATTTGGAAAACTACAATTCATCCATGTGTCAATAGATACCTTTTCTGGATTTATTATGGCCTCTATTCATACTGGAGAAAAAAACAAAGATGTAATAGCACACTGTTTACACTCTTTCTCCATCCTGGGAGTTCCCAAACAAATTAAAACAGATAATGGTCCTGGATATACGTCCCAGGCCTTTAAACAATTTTGCTCCACCTTTGGTATTCGACATGTCACAGGAATTCCCTATAATCCTACGGGACAAAGCATTGTTGAGTGTGCCCATTTAAAGCTTAAAAACATGCTTTATAAACAAAAAGGGGGAATAGGGGCATCATGTAGATCCCCAAAAGACAAATTATCTGTTGCCTTGATCATCTTCAATTTTTTAAATCTCGATTCTGAGGGCTGATCAGTTGCTGACCATCATTCAGAGCCTAATAAAAAACACCTACCTTAAGTGCTCTGGAAGGACATTCTATCGGGGCAATGGAAAGGTCCGGATCCAGTGTTAATCTGGACCCGAGTATCTGTTTGTGTTTTCCCACAGGACGCACAATCACCAATTTGGGTGCCGGAGAGATTGGTCAAGGTCTCAACAGAGACCCAAAAACAGGAAGAAGATGAGGAGGCTTCTCCTGCTGATGGTGTTGCTGATTTCTCACCAAGTTAATGGAGGAGACTCGCGTGAACTATGGGGGATAGTAAGACTGGCCCTATCCTATATCCTTTTATTTTTACTACAATTGGCCAAATTTCTCCAGTTCACTGTTCAATGGGGGAAAGAATGGTTTGGGTTTTTGTCTGTGGGAGGTTTATTGTGTGTTGTGTCTGTTCTGTGCATATAGTGTTTATACAAAATGCTTATACATTGGTGCAGAGAAACAGTCATTATTCACCAAGCTACCTTCCCAATTGATTCTGGTTAATCCCCCCAAGTCTAGCTAAATATGCTGGACCAGTAGTCAAAGATGGGTAAGATTCATGGGTAGGTCATACCAAACTAAGACAGGAAATGAAGGCTATAGCCTCATTGCCCAATGACGGGTAAGGATGTTCTTCTGCCATGGACAACCTAAGACAAGCACGGTCACTTTTATAAACAGAAAGGGGGAAATTTGGTGGGCGAGACCTGGGGCAGAGGGTTACCCCACATGCATTAAAGATGGCAACTGGCAGAGAGCCAAAAGGCATGCTGAATGTGCCTTGAGAAAAACAGGAAGTGTTTACCATTGGCTGTATGATAATTAGTTCAGTCACTTAACGTGTGGACAGATATATCTTACATGTATGCTTGAGCTCGTGATCGCTTGACCTTTAATAGGATTGGATGGACATATCTGGTTGCAATTGCTTATGCATGAGACTGCTTATATATTGAGGGTATTATCTGAATAAAGTGGAAGCTTCTTCATGAATCTCTGAAGAGTACGTGTCATTTGTCCCGCTGGTCGGCGGCAAGTGGCAGCATACAAAAATGCTTTAGATTCATGCGTCTTGATTTTATAGCCTGCTATTTTGCTGAATTCATTGATGAGGTCTAGAAGTTTTTTGGAGGAGGTTTTTGGATCCTCTAAATATATAATCATGTCATCTGCAAATAGTGACAGCTTAAGTTCCTCTTTTCCTATTTGTATCCCTTTAATTTCTTTGATCTGCCCAATTGCTCTGGCTAGTTTTGAGGACAATGTTGAATAGAAGTGGTGGAAGAGGACATCCCTGTCTTGTTCCTGTTTTTAAAGGGAATGGTTTCAGTTTTTCTCCATTAAGGATGATGTTGGCCATGTGCTTAGCATAAATAGTCTTTACAATGTTCAGGTATGTTCCTACTATCCCTATTTTTTCTAGTGTTTGAGCATGAAGTGGTGTTGTATTTTGTCAAATGCTTTTTCTGCATCAATTAAAATAACCATATGATTCTTCTCCTTAAGTCTATTGACATGATGGATTACATTTATTGATTTATGAATGTTGAACCATCCTTGCATTCCAGGGATGAACCCCACTTGATCATGGTGCACAATTTTCTTAATATGTTTTTGGATATAGTTTGCCAATATTTTGTTAAGAATCTTTGCATCTATATTCATCAAGGATATTGGTCTAAAATTTTCTTTCCTTGATGTGTCTTTTTCTGGTTTGGGTTTGAGGGTGATATTACCTTCATAGAATGAGTTCGGTAGGGTACCCTCCTTTTCTATTTCCTGGAATATTTTGAGAAGTATTGGAATGAGTTCTTCTTTGAAGGTCTTGTAGAACTTGGCTAAGAATCCATCTGGTCCAGGGCTTTTCTTGGACGGTAGATTTTTAATGGCTTCTTCTATTTCATTGCTTGATATTGATCTGTTTAAATTGTGTATGTCCTCCTGGTTCAGTTTGGGAGGAGCATATGTCTCTAGAAATTTGTCAATGTCTTTGGTAGTTTCTATTTTGTTGGAATACAGTTTTTCAAAGTAGCTTCTTATTATGTTTTGTATCTCAGTGGTGTCTTTTGTGATATTTCCTTTTTCATGTATTTTAGTAATTTGAGTCTTCTCTCTCCTTCTCTTTGTTAGTGTGGCTAACGGTATGTCTATTTTGTTTACTTTCTCAAAGAACCAACTTTTTGTTTTGTCAATTTTTTAAATTGTTTCTTTTGTTTCAATTTTATTGATTTCAGCTCTGATTATAATTATTGCCTGTTTGCTACTAGTTTTGATATTATTCTGTTCTTCTTTTTCTAGGGCTTTAAGCTGTTATGTTAGGTCATTTAGTTCTTGACTTTTCATTTTTTTCTGGAAAGTGCTCCATGCAATCAATTTTCCTCTTAGTACAGCTTTCATAGTGCCCCAGAGATTTTGATATGTTGTATCATCATTCTCATTTACCTCTAAGAATTTTTTTGTCTCCTCCCTGATGCTTTTTGTTATCCATGTTTCATTCAATAGCATATTATTTAGTCTCCAGGTGTTGGAGTAATTTCTCTTTTTTATTTTGTCATTGATTTCTACTCTCAGCCCATTTTGATTGGATAGAACACAAGGCAGTATCTTTATTTTTTTTTTTTTGCATTTCCTAAGGGCTGCTTTGTGGCATAACATATGGTCTATTTTTGAGAAGGATCCATGTGCTGCTGAGAAGAAAGTGAAATCACTCTTTGATGGAAGGAATATTCTATATATGTCTATTACATCTAGGTTATTGATTGTGTTATTGAATTCTATGGTTTCTTTGGTTGGATTTTGTTTGGAATATCTATCTAGTGGTGACAGCAGTGCATTAAACTCATTCAGAATTATTGTGTTGTGGTCTATTTGATTCCTGAAATTGAGAAGGATTTGTTTGATGTACAGGGATGCACCATAGTTTGGGGCATAAATATTTACTATCATTATGTCTTTCTGGTTTATGGTTCCCTTAAGCAGTATGAAATGTCCTTCTTTATCCCTTCTGACTAACTTTGGCTTGAAGTCCACTTTATCTGATATAAGGATAGAAACCCCCACTTTTTTACTGAGTCCATGTACATGTTAGGTTTTTTCCCATCTTTCACCTTTAGTTTGTGGATGTCTTTTTCTATAAGATGAGTCTCTTACAGGCAGCATATTGTTGGGTCTTTCTTTTTAACTCATTCTGCCAGTCTTTGTCTTTTGATTGATGAGTTTAGGCCATTAACAATCAGGGTTATTATTGAGATATGATTTGTATTCCCAGTCATTTGGTTTATTTTTGGTTTTTAAGTTGGCTTGGTTTCTCCTTTGAGTGGTTTTTCTCTAAGGTAGTTCCTCCCTTTGCTGATCTCTATTGTTTTTCATTTCCTCCTCATGGAATATTTTGTTGAGAACATTCTGTAGTGCAGGCTTTCTATTTGTAAATTCTTTTAACTTTTGTTTATCATGGAAGGATTTTATTTCATCTTCAAATCTGAAGGTTAGTTTTTCTGGGTATAGGATTCTTGGTTGGCAACCATGTTCTTTCAGAGCTTGAAATATGTTGTTCTAGGCCCTTCTAGCCTTTAGAGTCTAGGTTGAGAAGTCAGCTGTTATCCATATTGGTCTCCCCCTATATGTAATCTGATGCTTTTCTCTTGCGGCCTTCAAAATCCTATCTTTCTTTTGAATGTTAGGCATTTTCATTATAATGTGCCTTGGTGTGAATCTGTTGTGGTTTTGTGCATTTGGTGTTCTCTAAGCCTCTTGTATTTCATTTTCCATTTTATTCTTCAGGTTTGGGAAATTTTCTGATATTATTTCATTGAATAGGTTTTTCATTCCTTTGGTTTGTATCTCTGTGCCTTCCTCAATCCCAATAATTCTTAAATTTGGTCTTTTCATGATGTCCCATAGTTCTTGGAGATTCTTTTCATGTTTTCTTACCATCTTCTCTGTTTGGGCAACTTTATTTTCAAGATTAAATATTTTGTCTTCATTGTCTGAGGTTCTGTCTTCCACGTGGTTTAATCTTTTGGTGATGCTTTGCTTTGAGTTTTTTACTTGCTTTATTGTTTCCTTCATTTCAAGGATTTCCATTTTTTTTTGAGACTCTATCTCTTTGCTGAAATGATCTTTTGCTTACTGCATTTGCTCTGTCAGCTTATTGTTATTATCATTCATTGCCTTCATTTACTCTCTTATCTCATTCTTTGCTTCGCATATCATCTTAATCATGTGTATTCTGAAGTCCTTTTCTGACATTTTTTCTAACATACTGTCATTGGATTCTATTAATATAGAATCTAGATTTGTTTGGATCATTTTCTTCTCTTGTTTTTCATGTTGTTCATGTATCTTCCTCTCTAGCAGTGCAGATCTGGGGTATTGCAGATTTTCCCCTATAGGCTTATAGTGGCCCTATAGGTTTCCAAAACCCTTTCTTTAAGGGGATATCAATATTAGCAGTGCCCAAATCAGACACTTTGCAATCCTAGACCAAATAGTCCCTATGGGGACAATAAGAAAATTGTCACAGTATATAGAATGAGTTTAAATATTACCTTTAGTAAAACATACAGGTTTGCAATAAGGTCTGCAGTTTTTAATGGAGGACAAAGAGGATGCAGAGGGATGTAGAATGTGGCTGTTAGTTGCATAAGAAAATAATATACAGAAGTTCTAGAAAATAGAAAGGGTGAGAGTGTAAACAAAAGAAATTGGAAATTAGCATGCAAAAAAGGGAGAAAGAGACTCTGAGGGAACAGGTAAACAAAAGGAAAAGAGAGCAAGAAAAGTAAAGAAATAAAAACTTAATTTTTTTAAAAAGGAGAAAAAAGAAAATCTACAGTATAACGGTCATATTGTAATAAAACCTCCCAGTGTTCAGTAGCTTGATGCATGAGAGGTACCTGACAGTGAGCTTCAAACCTCCAGCAGGCATGTCAGCATGGGTTTTACCCTGCCTAAAGATCAGAGCTATGGCTTCCAGGATTATCCAAGATGGTCACTCTGGCTTTGAAATGTGTTAGCAAATGGGGATCTTCAGCTCTGGGGTGGATGTGGTCAGCTGGAGGTCCTGGAGGCAGGATGCAGTTTGTACAGCAGAGGTCTTGAAGGTCTGGTGTGTTTGGTGTGGTTGTGGGATCCTGGAGACTGGGTGCAGTCAGTCTGGGGTCCTGGTGATAGGGCCCAGTCAGTTGGTCTGGGGGTCCTGGTGGCAGGGGGCAGTCGATGTGAGCGCCCCAGAGACAGGGAGTGATCGGTCAGGCTGAGGGATCCTGGAGATGGGGCTCAGTCAGTCCGGCCAGGGGTCCTACAGGGCCTGGCTCTTGTATCAAAATTGTGGCAGCCATGTGTAATCAATTCTGCAGTTACTGTAACAGAGAACTTCCAGGCAACAGCAGGCAGCTGGTGCTCCACTGGTGGTCAGCGATCAGTTTGCTGACGATCGGGAGGTGAACCTCGTGTGTTGGGTGATGAATAGGTGTAAGGCAGGCGATGGACAGGCGAGAGGCAGGCAAATGTTGGGTGATAGATGCATGACAGTGAGCAATCTGCACTCAAAAATGGTGTTGATATGCTGGAAGACTGTAGATCATCACAGCAGACAAATGGGGTAAACAACATGGGATCATTAAGCAGCAAAAACTGCCTCACTGAGAAACAGATATCCTCTGCTTGAAATGAAATCAGAGTTACAGAGCGACAAGGAATGCAGCCTCCCTGTAGTCCACCATCTTGGATCTTCTAATGTAGCATTTTAAATCTTCTAAGTTAAAGTTCATGTCATCATCAAACAGAGACATGTAATTTTTCTTTTTTCCTATGTGAATGCCATTAGATTTCTTTCCCTGCCTGATTGTTCTGGCTTGAATTTCAAGTTGAATACAAGTGGTGATCATCTATATCTTTCTTTTCTTCTTGTTTTCAGAGAAAATGCTGTAATTTTTCTCCATTCACTATAATGTTAGCATTGGGTTTCTCATATTCAGCTTTTATAATGTTGAAAAAATTTCCTTCTATCACTAGTTCCTCTAGAGTTTTAAAGATGAATGGTTGCTGGATGTTTTCAGAAGACTTTTCTGTTTCTGTTGAGATAATCATGTGAATTTGTACCTAAAAATGTTTATGCAGTGAATTACACACACACACACACACACACACACACACACACACACATATTAAGTTCTATGTAAGATATTACTCTATAGAGTCATATTAAAAATTTATATTTAACACAGTCATGACTTTCTGACTAGCAATATATGCTACTAGTCACTTTTAAAATATTTTCCATTGCAGATGCCCAGAGGTTTTATCCCTGGGTGGTGAAGCTACTCACACAGCCACCACAGACTCCACCACAGATACTGCCCCTGAAGATGCTACCAAAAGCATTATAGAGATTTAATGCAATTCTGATTAAAATCCCAAAGACGTTCTTCATAGAACTAGAAAAAGGAATATGAAATTCATTTGGAAAAAAAAGAGACCCAGAATAACCAAAGCAATTCTTAGCAAGAAAAGTGAGGCAGGTGACATCACAGTTCCAGACTTCAAACTGTACTACAGAGCTATATTAATAAAAATAACATGGTACTGGCAACAAAAAAGACATGTAGACCAATGTTACAGAAAAGAAGACACAGAGACAAACCCACATCAATGAAAGGTGTCTCATACAAGACAAAGGTGACAAAAATATCCAGTGGAGAAAAGATTACTAATTCAACAAATAGCACTGGGAAAATGGAAAACCACATATAACAAAATGAAATCAAACCTTATCTCTTACCCTGCATGAAAATCAACTCACTGTGGATCAAAGACTTAGGCACTAGAACAGTGACCCTCTGCCTAATAGAAGAAAAATTAGGTCCAAATTTTCACCATTGTCAGCCTAGGACCTCACTTCCTTACCTGACACCTAAAGCACAATAAATTACATGAAGAATCAATATATAAGATGGAATTAAACTAAAAGCTTCTTTTCAGCCCAAGACAAAATCCAATAATGCGAAGAGAGAGATTACAGATTGGAAGAAATTCTTTACCACGTGCATCTCAGATAGAGCATCAATTTCTAGGATATATAAATAACTCAAAAAACTTAACATAAACACACACACACACACACACACACACACACACACACACAAATGAATAATCCAATCAGTAAATGGGCTAAGGAACTGAACTAACACCTCACAGAAAAAGATTTACAATTGATCAACAAATACATGAGAAATGTTCAATATCTCTAGCAATTAGAGAAATGCAAATCAAA
The DNA here is from genome assembly GCF_902686445.1 of Sciurus carolinensis. Lineage (NCBI taxonomy): Eukaryota > Metazoa > Chordata > Mammalia > Rodentia > Sciuridae > Sciurus > Sciurus carolinensis. The sequence continues at coordinate 8,774 of NW_025920585.1, read as the reverse complement.
AAACTAATTTCATCTCACTCCAATCAGAATGGAAATTATCAAGAACACAAGCAACAATAGGTGTTGGCGAGGATGTGGGGAAAAAGGTACACTCATTTATTGCTGGTGGGAATGCAAATTTGTGCAACCAATATGGAAAGTAGTATGGAGATACTTCAGAAAATGTGGAATTGAACCAGTTATTCCACTTCTTGATTTATATACAAAAGACTTAAAATAAATGTACTGCAGTGTCACATCCATATTATTGTTTATAACAGTTCAATTCACAATTGCTAAATTATGGAATGAACCTAGATTCCCTTCAACAGATGAATGGATAAAGAAAATGTGAGATATATATGTGTGTGGATATATATATATATATATGTGTGTGTGTGTGTGTGTGTGTGTGTGTGTGTGTATACACATACACACTGTATTTTGAGATATTATAGATGCATGGAATATACTTTATTTTAATAAGGATCCCATTCTTGTGATTGAACATAATGTGGAATTTCACTGGTCATGTATTCACAGATGAACAAAGGAAAGTTATGTCCAATTCGTAGGAATGTCCTAATCCTAGGCCACTGCCTTGCCTTCATTCCCCTTTGTCTAATACAATAAACTTGTTTTTCCCTTCCCACCACTTATTATGTGTTAGCAACCACTTATCAGAGAGAATGTTTGACCTTTGGTTTTTTCAGTCTGGCATATTTCACTTAGCATGATAGTCCCTAGTTCCACCCATTTACTGGCAAATTCCATAATTTAATTCTTCTTTATGACAGAGTAACATTTTATTGTTTATATATACCACATTTTTTTATCCATTCATCTTTCAAGGGGCACATAATGTGGTTTCATAGCTATGCTCTTCAAAGTGAGCTCCTATAAGAATTGATGTGGCTGCATCAATCTAGCATACTAATTTTAAATACTTTGTATATATACTAAGGAGTGGGATAACTGGGTCAAATCATTGCTTTATTCTAAGTTTTTTGAAGAATCTCCATGCTGCTTTCCAGAGTGATTGCACCAATTTGCAATACCACCAGCAATGTATGAGTGAGCATTATGTCCCACATTGTCACCATTATTGCCTGTATTCTTGATATTTGTATTCTGACTGGAGTGGGAGGTAATCTCATTGTAGTTTTGATTTGCATTCCTGTAAATGGAAACGATATTGAACATTTTTTCATATATTTGTTGACAATTTCTATTTCTTTCGTGAAGTGCCTGCTAAATTCCTTTGCCCATTTATCGTGGGATTATTGTGTGTTTTTGTGTGTGTGTGTGAATTTTTTTTATTGTAAACAAGTGGGATACATGTTGTTTCTCTATTTGTACATGGACTAAAGGCATACCATTTGTGTAATCATAAATTTATATAGGGTAATGTTCTTTGATTCATTCTGTTATTTTTCCCTTCCACCCACCTCTCCCACCCCTCTTTTCCCTCTGTACAGTCCTTCATTCCTCCATTCTTGCCACCCTCCATAACCCTAACCCTAAACCTAACCCTACCCCAACACTAAACCCTCCCAAACCCATTATATGTAATCAACCGCTTATCAGCGAGATCATTCGTCCTTTGGTTTTTTGAGATTGGCTTATCTCACTGAGCATGATATTCTCCAATTTCATCCATTTGCCTGCAAATGCCACAATTTTATTATTCTTTGTGGTGGAGTAATATTCCATTGTATATATATGCCACAGTTTCTTTATCCATTCATCAATTGAAGGGCATCTAGGTTGGTGCCACAATCTGGCTATTGTGAATTGAGCAGCTATGAGCATTGATATGACTGTATCTCTGTAGTATGCTGATTTTAAGACCTTTGGGTATAGACCACGGAGTGGGATGGTTGGGTAAAATGGTGGTTCCATTTCAAGTTTTCTAAGGAATCTCCATACTGCTTTCCAGAGTGGCTGCATTAATTTGCAACCCCACCAGCAATGTATGAGTGTACCTTTTTCCCCACATCCTCACCAACACCTATTGTTGTTTGTGTTCTTGATAATAGCCATTCTAATTGGGGTGAGATGGAATCTTAGGGTAGTTTTGATTTGCATTTCTCTTATTACTAGAGATGTTGAATTTTTTTTCATATATCTGTTGATTGCTTGTACATCTTCTCCTGTGAAGTGTCTGTTCATTTTCTTAGCCCATTGTTGATTGGATTATTTGTATAATTGGTGTACAGTTTTTTGAGTTCTTTGTATATTCTGGAAATTAGCGCTCTATCTGAAGTATGAGTGGCAAAGATTTTCTCCCAGTTTGTAGGCTCTCTCTTCACATTACAGATAATTTCCTTTGCTGAGAGAAAGCTTTTTAGTTTGAATCTATCCCAGTTGTTGATTCCTGCTTTTATTTCTTGTGCTATGGGAGTCCTGTTAAGGAAGTCTGATCCTAAGCCAACAAGTTGAAGATTTGGACCTATTTTTCTTCTATAAGATGCAGGGTCTCCGGTCTGACTCTGAGGTCCTTGATCCACTTTGAGTTGAGTTTTGTGCAGGGTGAGAGATAGGGGTGTAATTTCAATCTGTTGCACATGGTTTTCCAGTTTTCCCAACACCATTTGTTGAACAGGTTATCTTTTCTCCATGTCATAATTTTGGCACCTTTTTCTAGTATGAGAAAATTGTATTTATTTGGGTTTCTGTCCATGTCCTCTATTCTGTACCACTGATGTATTTTGGTGCCAAAACCATGCCATTTTTGTTACTATTGCTTTGTAGTAGAGTTGAAGATCTGGTATTGCAATACCCCCTGCTTCGCTCTTCCTGCTAAGGATTGCTTTAGCTATTCTGGGTTTTTTATTCTTCCAGATGAATTTTGTAATTACTTGCTCTATTTCTGCAAGGTACATCATTGGGATTTTAATTAGATTTGCATTGAATCTGTATAGCACTTTAGGTAGTATGGCCATTTGGACAGTATTAATTCTGCCTCTCCAAGAACATGGGAGATCTTTCCATCTTTTAAGGTTTTCTTTAATTTCTTTCTTTAGTTCTTTCTTTAGTTCTTTCTTTCTGTAGTTCTCATTGTAGAGGTCTTTCACCTATTTTGTGAGATTAATTCCCAAGTATTTTATTTTTAATGCTGTTGTGAATGGGGTAGTTTTCCTAATATCTCTTTCTGAAGATTCATCATTTATGTATAAAAATGCATTGGATTTATGAGCATTGACCTTGTAATTTGCTACTTTACAGAATTAACTTATGAGTTCTAAAAGTTTTCTGGTGGAACTTCCCAATTTCCTCTAAATATATAATCATGTCATCAGCGAACAGGGATAGTTGGAGTTACTCTTTTCCAATTCCTACGCCTTTAATTTCTTTGGTTTGTCTAATTGCTCTGGCTAGAGTTTCAAGGACGATGTTGAATAGAAGTGGTGAAAGAGGGCATCCCTGCCTTGTTCCAGGTTTTAGGGGGAATGCTTGGAATCCTTTCAGTTTTTCACCATTTAGAATGATATTGGCCATGGTCTTAGTGTAGATTGCCTCTTCAATGTTAAGGAATGTTTCCACTATCCCTATTTTTTCTAGTGTTTTGAGCATGAAGGATGTTGTATTTCATCGAATGCTTTTTCTGCATCTATCAAAATGATCATGTGATTCTTAACTTTAAGTCTGTTGATGGGGTGAATGACATTTATTGATTTCTGGATGTTGAACCAACCTTGCATCCCTGGGATAAAACCCACTTGATCGTGGTGCACTATCTTTTTAATATATTTTTGTATGTGATTTGCTAAAATTTTGTTGAGAATATTTGCATCAATGTTGATTAAGGATATTGGTCTGAAATTTTCTTTCCTAGATGTGTCTCTGTCTAGTTTAGGTATCAGGGTGATTTTGGCTTCAGAGAATGAGTTTGGGAGGGTTCCCTCCTCTTCTATTTCATGGAATACTTTGAGGTGTTTGGAATGAGCTCTTCTTTAAAGGTTTTGTAGAACTCGGCTGAGAACCCATCTTGTCCGGGACTTTTCTTTGTTGGTAGGCTTTTGATGACCTCTTCTATTCCATTGCTTGAAATTGATTTATTTAAGTTTTGTATGTTCTCCTCGTTCAGCTTAGGTAATTCATATGTCGCTAGAAACTTGATGATGTCTTCAAGGTTATCGGTAATTTTGGAATTTAGATTTCCAAAAGAGCTTCTAATTATGTTTTGTATTTCACTCGTGTCTGTTGTGATATTTCCTTGTTCATTCCGTATTTAGTAATTTGAGTTTTCTCCCACTTTGTCTTTGTTATTGTGGCTAAGAGTTTATCAATTTTGTTTATTTTTTCAAAAAACCATGTATTTATTTTGTTAATTTTTATGATTGTTTCTTTTGTTTCAATTTTGTTGATTTCAGCTCTGATATTAACTATTTCCTGTCTTCTACTACTTTTGGTGTTGGTCTGCTCTTCTTTATCTTAGACTTTGTGCTATGGTTTTAAGGCGTTCATTTGTTGATTTTTACTTCTTTTGTTGAATGCACCCCATGAAATAAATCTTCCTCCAAGTACTGCTTTCATAGTGTCCCAGAGATTTTGATATGATATGTCTTTTTTCTCATTTACTTCTAAGAATATTTTTATTTCCCGCCTGATGTCTTCTGTTATGTATTCATCATATAATAGCATATTATTTACTCTCCAGGTATTGGATAATTTTCTGTTTTTTGTTCTGTCATTTATTTCTAATTTCAATCCATTATGATGTGATAAAATACAAGGTAATATTTCTATCTTCTCATATTTGGTAACAGTAGCTTTGTGGCATAAAATATGGTCTATTTTAGAGGATCTATGTGCTGCTGAGAAGAAAGTGTATTCGTTCCTTGTTGGATGATATGTTCTATATATGTCCATTAAGTCTAAATTGTTTATTGTGTTATTGAGATCGATGGTTTCTTTATTCAATTTTTGTTTGGAAGATCTATCCAGTGGTGAGAGAGGTGTTTTAAAATCACCCAGTATTATTGTATTGTGGTCTATTTGATTTCTGGAATTGAGAAGTATTTGTTTGACATACATGGATGAGCCAATGTTCGAGGCATAGATATTTAAGATTGTTATGTCTTGCTGATTTATGCTTCCCTTAAGCAGTAAGTAATGTCCTTATTTATCCCTCCTGACTAGTTGTGGCTTGAAGTCCACATTATCTGAAATGAGGATGGATACTCCAGCCTTTTTTGCTGTGTCCATGTGCATGGTATGTTTATTCCCATCAATACACCTTTAGTCTATGGGTATCTCTTTCTATGAGATGAGTCTCTTGCAGGCAGCATATTGTTGGATTTTTATTTTTAATTCAATCTCCCAGTCTTTGTCTTTTGATTGATGAGTTCAGGCCATTAACATTCAGTGTTATTATTGTGATATGATTTGTATTCCCAGTTATTTGACTCAATTTGTTTTCTGACATGATTTGATTTCTCTTTTATTAGTCTATTCCTTTAGGCTAGTTCGTCCCGTTGCTGATTTGCATTGTTGTTTTTCATCTCTTCCTCATGGAATATTTTTCTGAGAATGTTCTGTAATGCTGGCTTTTTTTTTCTAAATTACTTTAGCTTTTGTTTTTCATCATCAAATCTGAAAGTAAGTTTTGCTGGGTTTAAGATTCTTGGTTGGCATCCATTTTCTTTCAGGGCTGGTAAATATTGTTCCAGGCCCTTCTAGCTTTTAGGGTCTGGATTGAAAAATGTGCTGATATTCTTATTGGTTTCCCACTGATTGTAATTTGATTCTTTTATCTTGCAGCCTTTAAAAGTCTGTCTTTATTTTGTATGTTAGGTATTTTCATAATAATGTGCCTTGGTGTGGGTCTGTTGTACTTTTGTATATTTGGAGTCCTATAAGCCTCTTGTAATTGGTTTTCCATTTCATTCTTCATATTTGGGAAATTTTCTGATATTATTTCATTGAATAGATTTTCCATTTTTTTGACTTGTTTCTCTAAGCCTTCCTCAATCCCAATAATTCTTAAATTTCGCCTTTTCATGATATCCCATACTTCTTGCAGATTGTCTTCATGATTTCTTACCATCTTCTCTGTTTGGTCAACTTTTTTTCAAGATTAAATATTTTGTCTTCAATGTCTGAGGTTCTCTCTTCCAGGTGTTTTATCCTATATGTTTTACTTTCTATGGAGTTTTTAACTTGGTTTATTGTTTCCTTCATTTCAAGGATTTCTGTTTGTTTTTTTTTTTCAGTATCTCTAACTTTTTATTGAAATAATCTCTTGCTTCCCATATTTGGTCTTTTAACTGTTGATTGGTGCAATCATTTAATGCCTGCATTTGCTCTTTCCTCTCCTCCTTCAATGCCAGCATTTTCTCTTTCATCTCCTTGTTTGCTTCTCTGTTTGTTTTAATTATGTACATTCTGAACTCCCTTTCTGACATTTCTTCTGCTGTACTGTCATTGAGTTTTATTGATATAGTATCTAGGTTTGTTTGGGACATTTTCTTCCCTTGTTTTCTCCTATTGGTCAGATGTCAGTGGGACTCTGAGATATTGCAGATTTCCTCTATTGGCTTATAGTGTCCCTGTAGTTTTCCAGTATATCAACTCCCAGCCTTCAGTAGCCTGAAGTTTTGGAGGAACTTGATAATGCAGTGCTTCTGAAGAAAGCTGCCTCTAGCCTGCTACTGGTTCCAGGGCTTGGAGCTGGCTCTCTGCGGAAAGGCTCTCACTGGGCAGTCTGTTCCGAGAAGCTGGCCATGAAAGGAACGTGATGCCGGAGGGAGTAGGGCTAATTGGGGAAGTCCCTAGCTGCCCTGTCCTGGTCCCTGAAGTTGCCTGCAGGCCGGAAGTCACTGCCAGTTCCGGGACTTGTAGCTGGTTCTTTGCAGAAAGGCTCTTACTGGGGGCCTGCTCTGATAAGCTGGCCATGTGGAAGGAGTCCACCGCTGGACGGAGCAGGAATACCTGGGGAAGACTCTAGCTGCCCTGCCCTGCTCTGATAAAACGCCCCTATTCGGGCCTGCCGCCCAGGCCAATCTTTACCCGGTGGGGGAGACTCACCCCGTGGCTCTATCTTAGTCCAAGTCTCTCAATGCCTCCCATTCTTGAATCCTGGGTTCTGGAGTGACAGGAGATGCAGACACCCTCTACTCTGCCATCTTGGATTGCCCCGTGGAAAGAACCTGTGACCGGAGGGGTCAGGGCTGCCTGGAGAAGTCTCTGGCTGCTCTGTCCGGGTTCCAGAGGCTGCCTGCGGGTTGGAGCTCTCCGCTGGCTCCGGGACTTGTGGCTGGCTCCCGTGGCTCTATTTTAGTCTGAGTCTCTCAATGCCTCCCCTTCTTGAATCCTGAGTTCTGGAGCAACAGGAGATGTAGTTACCCTCTAGTCCACCATCTTGAATTGCCCCTGGATTTTTCTTCTTAATCTAATCTGCCAGTCTATGTCTTTTGATTGTTGAGTTCTTGCCATTAACATTCAGGGTTATTATTGTGATATGATTTGTATTCCCAGTCATTTGACTCATTTTTGTTTTTTGACATGATTTGGTTTCTCTTTTATTTGGCTATTCCTTTAGGCTATTTCCTCCCGTTGCTCACTTGCATCATTGTTTTTCATCTCTTCCTCATGGAATATTTTGATAAGAATGTTCTGTAATGCCAGCTTTCTTTATGTAAATTCTTTTAGCTTTTTTTTTTTATCATGGAAGAATTTTATTTTGTCATCAAATCTGAAAGTAAGTTTTCCTGGTTGGCATCCATTTTCTTTCAGGGCTTGGTAAATGTTGTTCCAGGCCCTTCTAGCTTTTAGGATCTGGATTTAAAAATCTGCTGATATTCTTATTGGTTTTCCCCTGAGTGTAATTTGATTCCTTTCTCTCATGGACTGTAAAATTCCTTTGGGTTGGTGTGTGTGTGTGTGTGTGTGTGTGTGTGTGTGTGTGTGTGTGTGTTTGTTAAAGGTTTTGAGTTCTTTATATATCCTCGAGTTTAATGCTCTACCTGAAGTGCAGGTGGCAATCATTTCTCCCATTCTGTAGTCATTCTGTTCACATTATCATTTTCTTTTCTGTGAGGAATATTTGTTTGATGTCATGCATTTATTGATTCTTGATTTTACCTTTTGTGCTTTAGAAATCTTGTTGAGAATGTCTGTTCCTATGCTAAAATTCTGGACAATTTGTCCTCTATTTTTTTCTATGAGGTATATAGTCTCTTCTAATGTCTAAGTCCTTGACCTAAAGTGAGTTGAATTTTGTGCAGGCTGAAGGATACGGGTAAATATTACTCTGCATGTATTTCCAGTTTACCCAGCAAAATATGCTAAAGGGTCATGTGTTTGTGGCACCTTTTTCTAGAATGAGTAACTACATATATGTATGTTTGTTTCTGTGTTTTCTGTCCTGTTTGTCTTCATGTCTATTTTGGTGCCAATAGCTTACTGTTTTTGTTACTATAGCTCTGTAGTATAACTTGAGGCATAATATTGTCTTGCCACCTGCTTCACTGTTCTATTAAAGGATTATTTCTCCAAATAAATTTCATGATTGAATTTTCTATATCTATGAAGAAAATCAGTGGAATTTTTGTAGAAATTGAAATAAATCTCATTAATGCTTTTGTTAGTATGGCCATTTTGACATATTAATTCTACTTATACAAGAATATGGAAGATCTTTCACTCTTCTAAGGTCTTCTTCAATTACATTTTTTAATGTTCTGTAATTTTCTATGTAGAGGTCATTCCCCTCTTTTGTTAGATTGATACCTGAGCATTTTTGAGCCTATTATAAATTGAAGAGTTTCCTAATTTTATTTCAGCTGATA